>NC_142941.1:47501598-47514098 GCF_046866305.1 Octopus bimaculoides | reverse complement strand
GTGTATATATTATACTGTTGGTATATATGTGTGTTTGATTGTATGTATGCACATATGCTTGTACTAATTCTCTCCCTCTGTCACACTCACACACATACACACACACATGTACACTCACATACACACACATGTATATATATATAAGTACGTGCGTGCGCGTGTGTATGTAGTTTCCCCTGCTTCTATCCTCTCACTTAAATCTGGAACATTCACGTTTATAAATCTCTCGTTTTGTTCCCTTTTCCGAAAACCATTTTTTGAAAAAAAAAAAAAAAAAAAAGAACCATTCTGTATATGGAATATTCAGACTTATGCCTGTTTCTATGGATTATTGTAGACTTATAATTGTTTCTGCAGGATATTTTAGACTTCTATAATTTTTCTGAACTTCTTTCATTTAGTTTTTATCTTTCTAAATCCATTTTTTTTTGTGTTTCTGCAAAACATTTCAGATTTACCTATTGTTCGTTTCAGGCAACGGAATACAAATAAATTGGCTATGAACTTTAGTGTATCGATGTTACTCTAACTGTGCTTGATATTGTTATATTCTATATTGAGGTTTCGATTCTTGATTTAAAAAAAGAGAATAAATAGTCTCGTTTTATTTTTTTACTAGACCTTCAATTCTAATAAATATTTTTTAGCAATTCTGTTGCATAGCATATCATGTGTGTGTGTGTGTATGTGTGTGTGTGTGTGTGTGTGTGTGTGTGTGTGTGTGTGTGTGTGTGTGTGTGTGTGTGTGTGTGTGTGTGTGTGTGTGTGTGTGTGGACTCGGCTAGCAGACTACATATTAATCAAACACAAGGAAGTATAATGCAGAGCTCTATGCAGCTGAAATCCAGGAAACCCAATCAATAAGATAAAAGCAGAAATCTCTGAGATTGAAATAAGATGTGATCTCACAATCTCTGGATGTTATATTAGAATTTACTTTTTTACTATTTTTTTACTATTTTTTATTACTTTAGTTAACGTTTTTACTTGTTTAATTCTTGCCATTATGGACTCTCTGATGAAACTTTGGGGTTCAATCTTTGTCCAATTTTTGTACAATCTTTGTTTTAGTCTTGGTATGAGGTGTTAACTTTGGAATGCTGGATCTCCAAAGAAGAAACAGCTGTAAGAGTAGAGTTATATTCACTCGTTTATTTATTCATATAATTGTAATTAATAAATAGATCTAGCTGATGTTTATAAGCTGATGTCTGTCAATTAATTATCTTCTCTATTTTCCTCCTTGCCTTATAAATTCTCGTTAAACTTTTGTTTACCTCCACACATACCTATTATTCAATTGCACGATTGCCTTACAACAGTAAGCATTTGGATATATATAGGTATACAGCCAGTAGTATATTGAATATTTTTTATCCCTTAGATGGTTGTCCAACCGCTAATTCATATATATATATATATATATATCATTGAAAAACTTTTGAGTCAACAACAAGGAGTACGGTTGGACATTTCCAATCACTACAATTGTTTCTACACAACATACTTCCCTAAGCATGCCGCTCAGCAGACTGATGTCTGAGGATCGCATCAAGTGGCTGCTAGCGGTGGAAGCCTGAACTACAACGGGATTGTCCTACATAGAACGTTTCCGGTTACTTTTGAGTACCTCCTCGTGTATATACATATACATATATATATATATATATATATATATATATATATATATATATATATATATATATATATATATATATATATATATATATATATATATATATATATATATATATATATATATATATATATACATATATATATATATATATATATATATATATATATATATATATATATATATATATGCATTTAATTATTTTGCTTAGGCATAGCGTTTTTAATATCCTGGTGTCAGAACTGCATGTACATATGCTTCAGAACGAAGCAGCGGTCGAGTACACAGCAGCAACAACAAATTAAAATGAGAAAAAAAGAATGTCACGAACCTCATTAACTTACCGCTGTTTCAGAAACAGACATAATTTCTCATTCTCCTTTCGTTTATTTAATTTCTTATACAAATACAAGCACACACACACACACACACACACACACACACACACACACACACACACACACACACACACACACGTAGTGGTAAATGTATCGGTCATATGATACGAACTCACCAACCATTCGACCAGACATCGATGACCTACTCCATTCACCTCCTGTGGTCCGTCGACGCCATCTCCATTCTAAACCTCCTCCCCACACCCCGTATCATGATTGGTTAAATTAGTTGACAGTAATTTCCATCTGAATTGTTTCTAGAAAACCATCGAAACTCATTTATTGTTTTCATTGTTACTTTTTCCTTTTGTTGTTTTGTTCTTTGTTTTCTTTTATGCTTTTGTTTTTCTTTTGTTTTCTTAATCTCATCAATAAGTATTTAAAACTTCCCCTACACCCACCCCTCGCTCTCCCGCCCCTCCCTCCCTCTCTCCGTCTGTCGCTGCACGCATGAATGTATAAATGTAAATGCATATAGGTGTGCGTATATATACATATATATATATATATATATATATATATATATATATATATATATATATATATATATAAATATATATATATATATATGTGTGTGTGTGTGTGTATGTATGTATACACGTATGCATGGATGCATATGCGTGTAAGCATATATATATTCATCCGTCCATCAATCAGTCTCCCAATTCATCAGTCTCCACCACAATACTCTCCCCGTCACCGCACCCCCTACACAAATGAATCCAATAAAAACTATATTCAATCAAAATCTCCTCCAAACATAAAAATCCAACAAAAACCTAATCAAAAAAAAAAACCCCACAAACTTGAACCAATCACAAGTTCAATAAAAACCAAAACAACAACAACACTAATAATAATAATAATAATAATAATAATAATAATAATAATAATAATAATAATAATCCCAACAATAAAACAATATTAGGTCCGGCACAGAATGAACTTCTTCAATAGAAATCTGATCATCAAGAAATGAGATGAACGAAATTTCTTTCTTCAGAAATTGTTAAGACAGTGAGGTGTAGGGGTGGGGTGAGGAGGAGGAGGACATTTGAATTCGACTGGTTTTGTTTGGTAAAGTTGTTGTTGTTGTTGATGTTGTTGCTGTTGTAACGATAGTATACGGCAGAATAACGACAGATATTACGTTCCTTCACGTCTTGAGTTCAAATCCTAACGCTATCTTTTCTTCTATCCCAGGGCCACTAACTTTCAATTAGTGAGGTCTCTCTGTGCCTATTTTGTCGTCGTCGTTGTTGTTATTAACCACAAGTCACCAGGGTCGAACGACACTTTGAGGAAAGCGCCGAAGCAGTGTATCGGCCGTGTTATTGTTAGTGTCGTGACCCACCGCGTCACGTCTTCTGCAGATGGTAGTAAAATGGAAGAATTTCCAGTTCTGTGGGCCAGGGAGGAGTAACATTACTGAGGAAGGATGCGAACAAGGGGAGCTTCGGGTCTATAACTTTGCTAAGTGCATGATTTTTGGTCCTACCGCTAGCAAAGAGATTGGCACTTGTTGAGGGTAGAAGCGCAGACATGCACAGTCCTGATCAGTACAATCCACGACAAACTCCGCCTCATACGATAAACCATAGAGAAAAGAGGTTTTGACGAGGCCTTGATCAATCAACTGATCAATTTATAGCTTTCGTTAGGATCGACCATTATTAGATGGAAGCTGTTCTCAAGGCGGCCCGGTTTCGGTCCCGTCTTCAGGGTCTGGATCGCTTCAATGCACAGCAGCATCTACTCAGTGGTTGCCTTTACATGTACTAGCATGCACTAGCTTTTGACCTTTGCATGTACTAGCTTTGATCCATTACTGCAGAAAATGAAGTGTTTGAGGGGTGGGGTTCCCCGTTCGAACTGGGATGCGGAAGCGATGTGTTGGAAAATACTGACGACGTTACTGTAATGATGTCGTGGTCGGCACCTTTCGAAAAGAAAACTTTGACAGGGGCAAACATTAAGCGGAAGAAGTCGGTGGGCTTGTAGTTTGACACCTGAAGAGGGAAGTCCATTCCATTGGACAGCCTTGTGGGCTGCTAGACAACCGGTCTGGTACAGATGTTTGGGGCCTAGTTCGATCATGACCTCGAGGTTACAAGCAAGATGGCCAGTCTCACCCCAAAATAGGTTTAGAGTAAGTTATACCTGGAAAGTCGCAAACAGGTGGCGAACGCACATAATTACCTCCCTTATATTTTATTACTGCGTAGTTGTTATGCTCTCCTCTAGTTTTCACTTGATCAAACTGGAGCGTCTGGTCTTTCATCTCTTGCGGAACGGACGTATTCGACTAGTCAAGCAACCAATCAGCTGTTAGCATCCACTGCACGTGCGGCTCGGAATGCCATGGCTGATGATGCGCAAACATTCACTGAGACTGTTGCATCTGCAAAGATTCAACGGTGTGAGCAGATTTGGTCATTTTTTTTTGTCATTCATATCTTTCCACCGTTTGTCTTCTTGACAGAACAGTGGTTTTGATTAACCGAATACCAAGACTGGCCACGTGGTATCTGGAAAGTTGTTAGGTACTACCAGTCGGGCAATGCGGCACCTGAAACGTCCATGTTCGGGTCCTATGGAGGACTAGCGGTGGGGAAAAGCGATGAAGTTTGGTCTGTTTTGGGGAACTTCGTCCCCAATAACTCTATTTCTTGACCCGTCTATGTTAGCGGGACAAGGGGAAGATATTGCATGTTAGAGACCAACTCTACAGGCACAGGACTGCCATCAGCTGGCCTTGTCCGAGATGCGCACGGAACAGCGAAATTGTTTTGCCCTGGTTCAGTATTGGAGCATTATTGATTTGTGGAGTTTTCGTCGATCGAACATATGCTCTTGTGGAATAGAATAGACCCAGTTATCGGTAGAGCCCACCATGAACATCAAACCCACCTCCATCGGCCGAGAAAACAGGTTGTTTCCCTCTCTCTGGCGACAGAGGTTGTGTGGTGGACAGGATTGAAACGATTGCAGACAGACACTTCCTTCTTTGGCCAAATCCTCATCCGCTTCTTTGAAATTATACTTGGAAAGGAAGGTGAAGGTTAAGAGAGAAGTGCTGCTGCTCAGGAATTTATTTAAAAGCTGTGTGTGTGTGTGTGTGTGTGTAAGAGAGAGAGAGAGAGAGAGAGAGAGAGAGAGAGAGAGAGAGAGAATAGCGAATATGGTTCGTGTAAATTGACCAAATCGGAGAACGTGCTTCTTGACCGAGAAACGACAAATGAAAGTGGGAATTTGTTCGTGGTGGTCATCGAGATTCAGATTTTGTAGAGTTTTCTTGATTTCACCACCCACCATTTTTCACAAATTCTACTTAAAGCAACCTCTATGTTTGTAGGGACCTGTTGATGCTTATTAGAACAATCAAATACTCTTAAATCACACGAAACTTATCTTTAAAACAAGAATGAAACACTATATCTAAAAACTGAAGCCAGCCAAGGTGTCTGGACCCAGCCAAGGTGTCTGGACTCAGCCAAGTAACCTTTCGGAGGTCATTCGAACTGGTAGAAATAGCAGCCAAATTTCTTTTACATTTGTTCGACTCTGAATCAAGGCCACATCTAAGACTATAGTAGACAGCGTAGTTACATGATGCCTGACTAAAAGACTGGATCGTCACAACTGGAACGCTTTTGATCATACGTGTACTTAATCAGGTCTGATCTGGAGTTAAACAATATCAGCCACGCTGGTCACAGCTGGAATGGTTTTCGGCTCATGAAAAAGCGACACAATAAAAAGAGACATCAAACAAAGTCAACACAACGAAGGCGAGAATTAAACCCCCCAAAATCTCCCAAACAAACAAAAGGAGCAACTTACCAGCAGCTACCAAAATATAGGGGTCTTTGATTAAGTCTTTTAATGAGGTTCCTTCTTGTGCTTCTGGTTTTACTTTCAGCTGTAATACTATCAACTGCAAACCTGCCAAAGAAGTAAGAAACTTTTAATAAAACAGAGACGAGGTTGCAGGACAAAGAAACACAGCCATGTTGCAAAAGACAAAAAAAATCCAAAGAATAGTTATATTCTTCGACTAGGGAGTTATGTCCCTCAAATCTATACAACGAGAAGGGGTAGTAAGTCACCAATTTTATTTATAAATGGTTAGCTTAAAAAAAAAGAGAGAGAGAGAGAGAGAGAGAAATTAATAGCGTCAATGGTAAGTCTAGAGAAGGAAATCAAGGGAGGCAACTCCAAAATTACAACATTAAAAATTGAACGAAGATGGAACGAGGAATTATATTTGTTCACTGCATTGGTTATGTCTTTCACTTATTAATTCTGTTCTTGATTATTTAACTCTTTGTCCTTTACGAATCAGTTTTGTCACTCATCTCTCTGGGTTCGATAAACTCTTAAATGCGGAGGATGAATTTGAGAACCACTCACTTTGTGACTTCATACGTTATTTTGGAAACCATTATTGCCTTACAAACGCGCACGCGTGTAACAATTGTCACGTGTCAGGTATAAAACGTTGTAGGTATGCATGTGGGAGTGTGTGTGCGTGTTTACATACATACCCATACCTACATACCATTTATGAGGTAAAGAAATGCTTTGAAGTACAGTGCTATGGCCAGACATTACCAAATTAAATTTATAAAAGAAACTCTGATTCAGCATTTATAATATATTGAGTACTTTCCTGCGATTAATCGTCTGCTCGATACCAGATTTGCAGCACACACACACATACAAATTTATATATATACATATATATATACATATATATATATATATATATATATATATATATATATATATATATATTTCACAGGAAAGGTGTAAAAAAAAAATCTACTCACAACCATCAATAACAGCGATGCAGGCTAATATGAGAAACGGCAATTCTTTACCACCGAATTGATACATTATTCCACCAAAAGGGGGACCAACTGAAAGAAGAGAAGGAAATAATATTAACTGGGCATATTACAAAGAATATAATAAAACAAATAACAAAATATAACATAAACACTGTAAAAACAAAGAGAGATTCTTTGAAATACAAAAGAAACAAGAATTAAACCAAAATGTTCAAAATTGTGTCAGAATTAATGGAAGTATGGTTAGGAGGACGGAGAAAATGGTTTGCGGTATTTGATTCGGCTTTTTTACTTTCTGAGTTAAAATGCTAGGAAGGTTTACTTTCAACGTGTTCTGGTATCAATAGAATAAAGTAGCAATGAAGTAGAGAGGTTGATTTAATCAAATTGCTCCTTTCCTCACATTTTTGTCTTTTACTTCTCTTGGAAACGATTATTAATATTGTGAATTCTCTGGAATGGAAGATTGACGACAGTGCTTGACAATATATTTGCCGTTGCTGTCAATTTTACCGTTCATCTTTTTCAAGTCGATAAAATAAGATACCAGCTTATAGAAGGGTCAATTCAATTAATTAGCTCAGCCAAAACCTGCGACCTTCTACTTAAGCAGGAAAGAATTGTTCTTATTCTGGTTTAAAAGAATTCTTGAACGATCAAATAAAACATCCAATGCGAAAGGTAACGACAATTGTTCGACTCATCTACAACCCTGTTTCTTTTATTTAGGTGATGCAGACATGGCTGAGTGGTCAAGAAGATTGCTTTGTAACTATTTAGTTCCGGGTTCGATTCCACTGAGTTACCCTTGGGACAAATACTCTATCCCTAAACTGTGGAAGTCAGTATTATATATATATATATATATATATATATATATATATATATATATATATATATATATATATATATATATATATATGAGAGAATTTACGAATAAAACAACAAACGAGGACAGGTGGTGTAAACAACAAAAGGATGTATTAGTTTAACGCTCGGGAATAGAGAAAGTCTTTAACGTTTCGAGCTACGCTCTTCAACAGAAAGAAATAAGGAGAAAACAAGGAGAAAAACACGGAGGAAAAAAAAAATTGGGAGAAAAAAAAATTACGGAGAAAGAAAATAGGGAGAATTCACAAAAAAAAAAAAAAAACAACAGACGAAGACAGGTGATGTAGAAAACGAACATATGTATTAGTATAACGCTCGGGAATTGAAAAGCCTTTAACGTTTCGAGCCTATATATATATATATATATATATATATATATATATATATATATATATGCATGCATGCATACATACATACATACGGGAAAATTAGAAGGTGAAAATACATTTAGAATAGTGAAAATACATTTTATTATTGTATTTAAAGATTTAACCGGTTCCACGGTTTTCACTGATTTTCAAAAGGGTTCAAATAGAAATGGCATTGCTGCTGGTGGCGGTGACAGCGGCTTTAGTGGTGTCGGTTCGAGTGTTAGGGTGGTAGCATTAGTCGCTTTTGTTGTCGCAGTAATTCATGCTTAGTCTCACACTAACCCTGACCCCCAAGACACTTATAATCAAAAGCGTTCCAGCCACGACCCTCCCATCTTTTCAATGCTACCTTGCACTAAATTATCTTTCATTGTCCCAGATGGTATAGGTTTGAGTTGAGGAAGATTTGGCTGTCATTATTGGCAGATCGAGCGACCACGTAGATAGAGTTGGCAGAGTTGTAGTATGCCTAGCAGTAAAAGTACTAATAGTAGTGATGTTACCAGTAGGTAGCGCTAATGGTGGTGGTAACGGTGGTGGTGTCTAGACGAACAGCTTGGAAAGTAGTCAGGAGAAACTTGCTAAAATTCAATGACATTTGAAAGCTGCCAGGATTTCAAAGTCTCTGCTTTTCACTCCCCCTCTCTATTTTTCTCTCGTTCCTTCACCGTCCTTCTATCCCACTTCTCTTTATTTGTGACATAGATTCCAATAGTTTAAACCTCAAAACAAATATGCACACAAAGTACTTACATGCACACACAAAACATATATATATATATATATATACATATAGATATAGATAGATATAAACATATACACATAATGCATACACACATACATTATATATGTATATACATTAAATGCAAACACAAACATACTGAGTGCATATAAAATCACAAGATATAAACACAACTTAGTGTATATCGATGAAATGTGAAGAGAAAAGTGATGGAGGGAAGAGATATAGCAGAGAAGTGAATCAGAAGTGAGCGAGAGTAGAACAGCAACAGAGATAAAGAGTAACAGATGAAGAAAAATGGGCTGAAGCCTGAAGTGTGACTACATACATACATACAAACATACATATATACATGTACACACACACGCACACACACACACACACACACACACACACACACACACACACATTAATGAAACTGAATTTTTATCTTCCGACTCGAGTTTCACGCCATTGTGATCTTCAGGCGAGAACAAGTGATGCGAAATTTAAGTCGCGTAATGGAAGTTCGGTTTTAGTAAAACTTTTACTCTCATCCATTCGACACTATTCAACGTTCGTTATGCATGTGTGTGTGTTCATGTATATATATATATATATATATATATAAAATTTAATTTATATAAGGGCATTATATATATTCATGGAAAAAAATGATGGTTTTTTTTTTTCCTTATGAGATTTTTTCATGCTGACTACTTGATAAATTCTTATAAAGATTTTATCCTTATATTATATTATATTATATTATATATATATATATATATATATATATATATATATATATATATATATATATATATATATATATATATATATATATATGCATGTATGTGTCTTCTATTTTTTGATTACTATATATCTTCCACTGAGGAGGGAGCCAGTTTCCAACAAAGATACAAGGCTCCATTATGTATGTATGTATGTATGTATGTATGTTTATTTACAATTTTATCTAGCTATCTGTATGTATTTATATGAATAATATATAGTCTACATGTGTTTCAACTGAAACAGCTAAGACTCTACTCCCTGGAGAGAAAGAGGGAGAGGTATGCAGTAATATACATCTGGAAGATCCTGGAAGGAATTGTGCCAAATTTTGGCATTGAAAGCTACACCAATGCCAGAACGGGACGACACTGCATAGTGCCAAAGATCCCAGCAATGCCATCGCGCTTCAGGACCAGTTACTGCAACAGTTTGGGTTTCAGGGGCCCACAGCTTTTTAATATTCTCCCAAAGAGCCTGAGGAACATGCACAAAGTAGATGTAGGGTGTTTTAAATATGTATATATATAAATATATATAAATATATATGAATATAAATATATATATATATATAACTATATACATATATAAATGTTTATATATATATATATATATATATATATATATATATATATATATATATATATATATATAAACACAATTTATATGCGAATAAGCAGAGATCATCAAAATAGTTATTTGTAAATAGAAGTGGTGGTCATGTGTGTGTGTGTGTGTGTGTGTGGGTATGTATGCGCGCGCGTGTGTGTTTGTGTATGTGAAGGTGGCAGCTGTTGCAGTTGTGTAATTGTGGATTAGTTCCGTGGTGTCGGAGTCGGTGAGGAGTGCCTTGTGGTGTTGGTACTGGGTGAGGGAGAGACCAAACATGTCGGAAACTGTGTAACAGAATATTTAAATGTAACAAAGAATTTTTGGCACTCAACGACTGGTACTGGTGCTAGTGATGGTGGTGGTGGTGGAGGTGGTGGTAGCGGTTGTAGTGGTGGTGTGGTAGTTGTAGTAGTGGTGGTCGTGATGGGAGTAGGTGGTTGTAGCGGTGGTGCGGTGGGAGATGAATGGTGGGGGAGGGAAGATGTTTAGTGTTTCGATCGTCGCCGAGATATTAGTGAAGTCTAAGAGATATTTGTTGTGGGGGGGGGGAGGTTTTTGGCAGCAGTAGCAAAAGCAACAGCAGCAATATGAGTATTAATTGACTGTTGTGGTGGTGATGATGATGACGACGATGCTGCTGCTTTATGATAGAAGATGACGATGTGTGCGGACGATGAGATTCACGAACAACATCAATAACGCTTTTCCATGCTGCTTTCTCTCCCACTCACCGCCAACTTCCTTTCTACTTACACACCTATCTATTTATAACTTACCTACAACTCTTCCTATTAATCTATCGAGACACCAATCTCTCTACCAACTACTCTACCTACCTCACCTGCCTATCTACCTACCTTGATAGTCATTAGCTTACCCTCTTAGCTCCTTTCCAGCAATCTGTATTCAATTTCCTAATCGTCTCGGCCTCTTTTCCACTGATAGATGCCATGTGACCACCGCTTGTCCAACATTCCACCTTCTTTTTAGACATACGCAACTTTATGGTTGTCCCACTCTCCAGGTCTCTATTACACATAAGCCACCAGGTGGCTAGCCTACCGTCCTCCTTCCAATTAACTATGAATTCTACTTTTCACCTGCTACCCCAAGGTCATATCTTTATCTATTATGGCCGGGTTCCAACCCACGCTGTGGCCTGGGTTGGAACCCGGCACACTTCTCGGTCTATCACCACTGCCTAGAGGTCCTGGATACATTCCAGGCAAGTTGTCGATGTGTGACGATGTTTTCCTCTTCTTACATCACCATGAAGTGGGTTCCACAAGACTAATTCGGATGCTTCCAGTTTAAGATGGCGCACGCAGTGACCAGATAGTCGAAGCCGTCGTTGCCTGATCTTGTTGCTATTTTTCGGAAGGTCTCCAAAAAGGTATTCATTTGCTGCCATTTCACATTTAGAGCCATTCATGACATCCTTATGGAGCATCCATTTGCCCATTTGATAAGTCCTTTGTCAGTGTCCACCTTTCGCTGCCATATAATAGCACTGATTCGAGAGGCGCAATGAACAGCTTGATTTTGATTTGCCCGGGCAATTTGGAGTTCTACACCTTCTTTAGCTTGTGGCAGGCTGCTCATGCTTGTGTCTTCCTGATTTTGATGTCTGCTCCGAACTGCTCACCCAACCACCCAAGTACTTCAGGTCTTCGGCATCATTCAGTTTGGAACTGCTCAAAGCAAACAGTTCAGCATCACTTGATTGGTTGAAAGACATATTTTCCATTTTCTCGACATTTGTGTGCAGCCCAGTTTTAGCAGCTGATGTTTCTACTCTGCTGAGCAGCTGGTTAGCTTGATCCACTTCATTAGACATGAGTGCTATATCATCTGCGAATCCAGGTCTGTGATGGTTACTGCTGCTACACCCCTCGATCTTTGCCGGTCTATGGTTAAACCAAGGTCTTCGCTGCTATTGTTTATAGCCTGCCACATTACATAATCCAATAGAATTGCAAACAGGTAAGGTCCAAGCGTCTCTCCTTGTAACAGCCCAGCTAATATTTGAGAGAATTGCGTTTCTCCGTCACATGACAACACGCGAGTTCTGGTCTTCTTGCAGTGCTTTGCAATGACAAGAACTCGTACTTCTGGAATGCCATATGCTCGAAGGATCTCCAACATTTTGTAACGGTGGATGCTGTCAAACGCTTTGCTGAAGTCTACAAAGGTTATAATGGTAGGGAGTTGTCTTGATTTAACTCA
>NC_142941.1:47489098-47496598 GCF_046866305.1 Octopus bimaculoides | reverse complement strand
GGATTTTTCTTTTTATTGTGAGTTAGAGGGATGGGTGTTGAACTGTAACACACACTAGTATATGACTGGTACCTATTTTATTGGGCACCGGTAGAAGAGAAGATGTATTTTAACTCAGGACGCAACGAAATACCACAAAATATTTTGATGAGCCGTTCATTCATCCAAATCTGCCACTCACCACTTTACTCCAAAAACAACAACGCCAACCTCAACATGAAAATTCTTTTTTTTTTGTTATAAAGGTAAGGCCTCCAGAAATCTTGTGGTGGTGGTGATGGTGGTAGTAGGGGGGGGGCTAGTCGATTGCATCGACCCCGTTTCTCAACTGGTACTGATATAATCACTGGTATTTAGTTACGTAACCAGTGTGATAAAACGGACACCAATACAGTTACTGGTATTAAGGGATCACCATGATAGAGTGGACACTATTATAATTATTGGTACTTTATGATATCCAGTTTAGTCCAGTTCTCTGCTATTTCAGCAAATACTGAACAAACGAAAGAAAAATCTATGCAGCCTCTCGAACAACTAGAAATAACAGCTAAGTTTATATCACGTCATACTCTAACTTACTAAATATAGAAGGACAGTTTAAATAATGTATTTTTTGGTTAACTGTGTCTGCAAAAATCAGGCTGTTTATGGCTTGTACGTCTGATTATAGGTCTGACTTGCTAGGGTTAACCTGTGGTTAAATAATATCATTTTATCAGACATTAGTAGAAGGTCCGAAAGTCTGGAGTTGTTCACACAAATGGTGAAAGTAGGTCATCTGTTGGGGGTTGATGCTGGACATATCAAGTTTTGGCTGTAACTTGAACAAAGATTGCGTTTTGATCAAAACGTAAACGACCGCAGAAATTTCAGGCCTTGTGCCTATAGTAGAAAGGATTATTATATTATTATTATTTACTTTTAATCTGCATGTTTTTTACAATCACTTGCCGAGACACACCCACCGTCCTGGGGTGAGTGAAGGATAAGAGATGTTACGGTATGACTAAAAGTTTCAGGGAGGGACGTGGCAGGGGCAGTAGTCAAATATCTTCATGTAATCTAGCACATATATTTAAACGGATAGGGTTTTTCTAAGGATGTGGGTAGTGCTTGTTAGTACAATCTTTTGGATTTCTCTGAGACATGGTTCTCCTGGGATCTTATCTAGATGTTTCTGACATCCCTTTTTTTATTATTATCATACCTAGGGCACCTACAATAACAGGAACAGTTCTCGCTTTAAGATGTCACATCTTTTGTATTTCAGTTTCCAGGTCCTTATATTTACTTAATTTGTCAAATTCCTTTACAGATATATTTTTATTAGTGGAACACTTACATCTATTAGTCTACAAGTGTTTTCTTCCCTGTCTTTAATAATTATGTCTGGTCGATTAGCCTGGATCGTTCTATCGGTGTTGACTGGAAAATCCGAGAGGATAGTGACATTTTTACCTTCAACGACTGACTCGGGGTGATGTTCATACCATATTATCATCATCATCATTATTATCATCATTATTATCATTATTATTATTATTATTATTATTATTATTATTATTATTATTATTATTATTATTATTATTATTATTATTATAGGGGATCATACTTTAGTCTTCGTTTGTGCTGGTACCGACAGTGGTTGTGGTCTGAGCGTAAATGTTACTGTTATTGTTGCAGGCAAAGTGAGTATCGCCATTTCTGCTATAATGGCAGTACCACTAGTGGCTGATAGTAATGTTGTTGTATATGGAATTACAGGGACAGCGTTACAAGGCTGAGTAAATAGTTTCTCAGTTCGGAGTACAAATCCTACAAAGCGCCTCACGGGAGAGATAAAAGACAATAGCAACAGGAGTGAAATGGACTTTGTGCTAAAAGTCACTGTAAACTACAAATCTTCTCCCTTTCTATCATTTGTTCCATTAACCTAAAGCTATACATTAGTAAAGCGAGACCTCAGTACATGACTGGTACATGAAAACAAATTTGGCCTCGGCAGGATTTGAACTCATACAATAACTGGAATAACATTAGGTCATTCAATCTATCACCAGTGCCATATTTCCACGTTTCACATTAAAAAGTTACATTACTGCTGCTCTTGGTGATGATGATGATGATGATGATGATGATGATGATGATGATGATGATGATAATATTGAAAGAAAGAAAAGAAAAATGTATGAAAGGAGGCGAGGAAGGATGAGAAAGGAGTGGAAGGTGTGCGAGAAAGGTGAATGTTAAAAGGAGAAGTGCGAAAAAGAGGAGAGGAATAAGTCTTTGCTCCGACTGGCAAACGAAATACTTTGCCGCCGGCCGCAAGTCACGTGCTCAGTAATGGCGGTAGTTTGTTCAGTCGATTTAACGAAATGCTAAAGTAATTAATACGGATGATGATGATGATGATGACGATGATGGTGACGATGACGATGATGAACATGACAACAAAAACAGCATCATCATCATCAGCAACAACAACAACAACAACAACTACAATAATTATAATAACAACAACAATAATTATAATAATACTAATAATTTATGAAGATAATGATACCGATAACGATGATGATTACGACAATAACAACAATAATAATAATACTAATAACAACAACAACAACAACAACAATACAACTGATCAGGAATTGAAACTAAATTAAAAATTAGATAATCACTGATCGTAATTCAGATAAACAAAATAGAAAGAAAAACACACAAAATAAACAGGCGTTTGTGCAAGTTGGATGTCGAGCGAGAAAACTGTGAGAATGGAAACTATGTTGTTGTTGTTGTTGCTTTTCTTTTTGCTGTCGTTATATGTTGAAACTCTTGCCTTCGATGTTGCTATCATTGTTTTTGTTGTTATAGTAGTAGCAGTGGTGGTGGTGGTGGTGGTGGTGGTGGTGGTGGTGGTGATGGTGGTGGTGGTGGTGGTGATGGTAGTGGTGGTGATGGTGGTGGTGATCGTGGTGGTAGTGGTGATGGTGGTGGTAATAATGATGTCAGAAACAGTCGACGTAGGGTTTATAATATTAGCGCGGAACCTTTTGAGAGGAGACGAAATGAAATTTTGCGGAGCTGAAAAGTGAGTGACAGGAGAAGTATTGGAGTTTTAATGGGAATTAGACTTGTAAGAAGGGAACAGACGACTCTTTTAAATTATCCTCAATTGAATTAAAAAGTGGAAAAACTCCATCCTCTCTATCTCCAATACTCGCTCTCAGTCGAGGGTCCTCTTTAGTCGTGCGAAGTACTTAGTGCTGGTGTGTGTGAAGTGGTTGATGTTAGGAAGGACATCTGGCGGTTGATACCATATGGAAACAGATATTTGAGCCCGATGCAGTCTACGGAGTTGTCAGCTCTTGACCAAAGGCAGTAAAGAAGGCGTTAAATGATAACGATGATGTTGTTGAGGATGATGATGATGAATCCTAAAAATTGATACGTTAGAAATCAATGAGATGGTCATGATTGGATTTTAATCGATAAATAAACAAATCACCAGATGAAAATGGAGGCAAAACAAAATTTGAAGGCGATGACTGGCAGAAAAAAAAAGGCGGGGATATAAAGGAGAACCATCGAAGTGAACCGCCCCAACACACACACACACACACACACACACACACACACACACACACACACACACACACACACACAGGAGTCACTCGTGCCACACTCATCGCTAGAATAAGAACGATGGATTAGAACTGTTATAGATTGGTCGGTTCAATTAGAGTCAACCTGGGGTTAAATGACAACTGCAGCATTTACAAACAGGAGCCAACTATCGAGTAAGAAATCGCAGCCAAATCCCACTCAGATCTCATTCTAACGTCTAAAATAAAATAATAAAAACCATTTGTTAATACAGTAATCGACACAGTGTGATCATCACCATCATCAACAGGATGATCACCGTTGGAGTGCCTTTGATCAGTTCAAGTAAAAACTATCTTGGATTAACAACAACAACAACAACAACAGCAACAACAACAACAACAACAACAAGATGCACGAAAGAACCTCAGTATGGTTGCTGGATGAACTAGAAATAACGACCAAGCCTCCCAACGAACTTAAAAATGGAAGGACACGTAAATATAGTACAGCTAAACAAAGGAGATAGGGTGGTCACAGCGGGAACGTCTGGTATTTAAAACTAAGAGGACCTCGAGCAAAGACTCCCGAGACGTGAGACGAATGAAAAGAAATGAGTCTTCGTTTTTATTTCAGACACGAGACAAGTTGACAGGGGAAGACAACTGGTGAGGCAGCACTTGTGTAGCTTGCAGGCGTTGTGACAGTGTAATGATGAAGATGACGACGATGATGATGATGATCATGATGGTAGTAGTGGTGAAGAGGATGATGGTCGTAGTGGATGGTATGCAATGTATATTCCAAGCTTGATATTAACCAGTCAAGTTTTTATTAAGGAAACCAACAATTCCCCCGCCCCCTCTCTCTCTCTCTCTCACTGTCTCTCTCCCTCACTCTCTCTCTCTCTCTCTCTCTCTCTCTCTCTCTCTCTCTCTCTCTCTATTTATCTATCTATCTATCTATCTATCTATCTATCTATCTATCTATCTATCTATCTATCTATCTATCTTTCTATCTATCTGTCTCTGTTTATACATGCACATACTCATATATTTATTTGTGCGTGCGTGCGTGTGTGTGTGTGTGTGTGTGTGTGTGTGTGTGTGTGCATGCATGCATATATATAGGCAAACAACAAGGAATCTTGTGTAGCTCTGCGCCGGCAAGCCTTCAAAAACAAAATATAGGGAAAAGTGGAAGGCTGAGGTGAAATTGCGGTGAGGAGTGGAATAAGTATCATACTTCTGTTTGCTTTCTGGACATCTCAGTCAAAAGACACAATACCCAGCTCTCCATCTCTGTCTACTATAAACTTACTGACTCCCACTCCTGCCTCCACTACCCTTCCTCTCACCCCCACACACATCAAATCAGCCACACCTTTCTCTCAATTTCTTCGCCTTCGACGACTTTGCAGCATCGAATCCCATTGCAAAACGATGCGACAGTTTTTTTTTTCTGAATCGGGGCTATCCTCCATCAGTTGTCGACCAGGGACTCCACCGAGCCCCACCCATCAACCGCACCGCAGCTCTCCTACCGTCTTCATGCATTTCCACCGATCGTATTCCACTCTCACTCACCTACAACTTTGGCATTCTTCTTTCTGACCCAACAGCTGCCCCTATCTTTTCTATACCACCTCTCCGGTCTTTTTAAAAAGATAAAAGTCTTAGAAATCTCCTTGTTAGAAACTTCACAGCTCCCAGCTCCGCACAGCCAGGAACCTTTAAATTTTCTCGCCGACGATGTAACACATGCCCCTACATCAACAATATTACCACCATTACGGGGCCCAAGAAGCAATATCACTCATCACACCACTTCCGTTGCACTTCGGCGAATCTCGTATATCGCATCATATGCAAACTCTGCGATACTCTTTACATCGGAGAAACAGGGCGAAGCCTTGGGAATCGCTTTCGCGAACGCACCAGAAGCATAATTCTACGTATGCCAGGCCAACCTGTCGCCACCCACTTCAACACTGTGAATCATTCCATTGCAGATTTATCAGTGTGTGGCATGGCCTTGCACCACGGAACCCTCCCACTTCTCTAAGAAACGAAAGGAGCAACGTCTCGTATTTGATCTTGGCATTATGTGAAGACTTATCTTTAAAATTGGAGAAAGAAGAGGAAAACATAATCCTAGTGTCAATTGATAGCAACACTCAAAGGAAAGGGGCATAATTTGAAGACATTGAAACTACATTTCTTAAGTTAATTAACATGTACAAGAAAAGGTGAATGTGCTAATTATTAAAAACGTGCATACAACCCTGGGCATACGTTTAGGTGAATTTAACCTCATCAGCATCACACAGACACTTGCCGATCATTTCTTAGGTTTTTATATACAGAACATTTTGGGCCGAGAATAATTCACAAAATTTAAGCTTAAAAAGAGCTAAAGGAAAATCACTCAATGAGACTAATAGCATTTAATTGGATAATTAATTTAGAGGTTAATGTACTGAATGACGTACATTGCTCAGATTATATATGTAAATATGTAGAATATATATATATATATATATATATATATATATATATATATATATATATATATATATATATATATATATATATAATGTGTGTGTATGTGTGTTGTCAATGCATACATATAATCACTCAAGTAAAACGCATATACAGGTTAATAAACCTATTTTGAGTAAATAGTATTGTTACGCACACACACACACATGCACACACGTGTATATGCACATACACACATACATACACACGTTTAATTAAGTTTGCAGTAAAAGTTCCGGTATTTTTGTCTAATACATATTTGAAATTGCCGGAGAAAATAGTTCGTTCGCCAACAACAGCAAAAAACAAACAAACAAACAAACAAACAAACAAACAAACAAACAAACAAACAAACAGCATGAATGTTAAAATAAATATTAACAACAAGAGCAGCAAGAACAACAACAACAACACCAATGCAAAAAGACCAGTAACAGCAGAAACAGTAAGAATAGCACCAAGAACGGTAATAAAGCGAACAACGACTGCCATACCACCACCACCACCACCATCACCACCACCACCTCCAACAGCAACAACAACAACAACGCCAGTAAAAACAGGGGCCGTTGTTGTAAGAAGGTGTTTAAACGGATCTTCCTCAAATCACATCAGCTTAAAAAGAAAAAATCAAGGAAAATGACAATGGTCTCCGTCGGCCGATCTCGTCTCTATATAACAGTTGTATTTTATAGGTGTGTAAACAGGACTGTCTATACACATAGCTATGTTTAATAGGTGTGTATATGCGACTCTCTATATATGAAACTACCCATCGGTGTCCTATAGGTGTGCATCCATGGTCGACCAACAAAATAAATATCAGCATCTATCTATCTATATACACACATATATAGATACATGCATATACATACACATATACCTGTATACATGCATCTCTCTCTCTCTCTCTCTCTCTCTCTCTCTCTCTCTATATATATATATATATATATATATATATATATATATATATATATATATATATATGTAACGATCTATCATTTACAGTTTGTAGAAATGTAGATGACGCTTGCAGCAAATTTCTCTTCCAGAGAAGTTCTCATCAGGGACTTTGTGTGTTGAAAACACAATTCTCGAACGATGTCAGGACTTTCAGACACCGGAGTTTCGGCTTAATTTCATCTCCTTAAGAACTGATGCCCCCGACCAGTTTGTACTGAAGTTCTGCTCCAGTGTACAAGTCAGAGGATTGTCCTGACGTCATTCGTAGCTTGAGTTTTTAACATAGAAAATCTGTAAAGAGTGGATTCTTTGAGACAAAACCCAGCTGTTAGAAGATCCGACAAATCTAATCTTGCAACCTCTATATGGGGATATATGGAGTGAAATA
>NC_142941.1:47481598-47484098 GCF_046866305.1 Octopus bimaculoides | reverse complement strand
TCGACCCCACTACGCATTTGGTACTTAATTTATCATAAATTTAATATAATCACTAAAACCGTGGACCGTGTTCACCAAAAGAGCTCACTTGTGCCTCATCCTTGCCATACAGCTTCAAATCATCCACGAAGAAGAGGTAGGTGATTTTTTGAGTCTTTACTTTTAACTGATATCCCAGGTTAATTTTCCTCAGCACCAAGGTCAGAGGGATCATACACAGAACAAAAAGCTATGGATATAAGCTATCTCTTTGGGAAATCCTTCACCTGATGCCCTGGATGTCCAACCTTTGTCCGTAAGATGTCAACTCAGTTTTCCATCCCACCATACTTCTCTTCAGGAAATACATTACATGCATCGAAATTCCAAACAAATCTAAGGCCCCGAAGATCCACGAATGTGGGATCATATCGTATGCTTTGCGGTAATCAATTCGAGTAAAGATATGGTATAACTAAATCCCAGAAGGAGTTACTGAAAATAAAGGATGCAAATTCCTGTGAGCTGAAATGATTTAGTGTGACCGTCAGATCAGACATCGCAGGCCTGACATTGTTGTTGTGAACAAGAAAGAAAAAAACTTGCAAGATAATCGACATAGCATATCGTGTGTCTCATAAAGAGAAAGGAGCTTGCTGAGGCCTCCTGGGGTCCACGATGATTGAAGTGGTTGGATAAAATATATTTAGTAAAACTGATTTTAAAGATTTTAAATTCGTCCAACAAAATGGCGAATAAATAAAAAATTGGATAGAAGCTGTTTTGAGTTTTAATAAAGAGCGGGGAGGTGTCATGAATATTTTAGTGCGTTCTATGAGTTGACAATTTGAGAACCGCTTCCGGACGATGAGTCACTTCCAAAAGATGACATTAAATGGTTAAAAGACACAAAGATATACAGATCTGGAAATGCAGATAACCAAAATGTAGGGGTTAAAAATAAAAACAATACCCAAATAAAAAGGCCCATGGGAATGATTAAAAAAAAATAACAATAATAATAATGCCCAGCTGCTGACAAGGTATGCGATAAGGAAGAAAAAAAAGTCGAGAGATATGACAGGTTAGCTTGGGAGGTTAAGCAGTTGTGGTCGATGAAAAAGGTGGTAGTAGTACCAGTAATTGTCGGAGCCCTGGGAACAGTGAGTGAAAATATTGAGAAGTACATGGAACAAATAGGGGCTGCAATAAGGGTGGAGCACTTGCAGAAAACAACACTGCTTGGAACCGCTCGAATACTCCGGATGGTGCTCGGAAAATAAGGGGTGTTACTTTAGTTCACTGGTAGTGAACAGCCGGCACCGTAGTACATCTCCAGCATTAGAAGCTGTGCAAAGGGCAATAATAATAATATGTTGGGTAGTCATGTTGGGTATATTGGGCT
The DNA here is from genome assembly GCF_046866305.1 of Octopus bimaculoides. Taxonomy (NCBI): domain Eukaryota; kingdom Metazoa; phylum Mollusca; class Cephalopoda; order Octopoda; family Octopodidae; genus Octopus; species Octopus bimaculoides. Next base: position 47,482,714 of record NC_142941.1, on the reverse strand, counting down.
TCGTATATTTGTACACCAGCGTTACTTTGATGGCGTGTACTGCTTTCTCACTCAATAACAACAACAACAACAACAACAACAACAACAACAACAACAACAACAACAACAACAACAACAACAACAACAACAACAACAACAATAATAATAATAGTAATAATAATAATAGCAAAGCAAAATGCGTTTGAACAATTGGCTGATAGGTGGAAACAAAAACCTCTGCATGGCAAATATGTGCCCGTAGCAAACAAGCTGATATAGACCAGAAGCACACTCATCAGTAGCTACGGAGCTCAGGGCTAAAGGTAGAGAGCGAAGGTTTTATCTTGGCTGCCCAAGATCAGAGCTTACTGACCCGAAACTATCAAGCCAATGTGATGAAAAATGGCGTAGACCCAAAGTGACGATACTGCAACGATGGTATAGAAACAGTGGACCATCTAATCTCTGGATGTAAGGTTTTAGCACCTGTAGAGTACAAATCAAGACATGGCAGAGTTGGCCAATATCTGCATTGGATAATGTGTCGGCATAAAAAATCAAAACTGCTGACAAAGCAAATAAACCAGATATTGTTGTGAAAGAGCAAAACAATAGGAAAAGGTGTCAGTCAATACCATCAAAGCCTGTACCTGAATAACACATTCCATTATCGACTGCAAAGTGTCAGAACGTCGAATACCTGGAGAAACACGGTAAAGCAGGTTTTGGTGATGCTCTGAACGATTCTGCAGCTCATCTTCGTAACAATAAACATAACAGCAGCGTTTTTTTTTCTTTTATCAACAACGGGCGACAGATGAACAACAATCACTACCAAAATACAATACTCACCTAAAACTCCCATAGCGAGGCCACCGAGAGCAATACCCATCGCTTTACCTCTCTCAGCATCGTTTGGATATCGATCTGCTAACATTCCCATACCTGTAAATTACAAATATCATATATATATATGTTATATACGTATGTGCGTGAGTGTATATGTGCGCGCGCGTGTTTAGATGTATGTGTGTGTGTGTATATATATATATATATATATATATAGGGGGCCAAAATGCATTTCAGATCACTTAGTTATCAGCATATTCCTTGCTTCAAACCGATTAAAAGCATTTC
>NC_142941.1:47476598-47479098 GCF_046866305.1 Octopus bimaculoides | reverse complement strand
AAAAATTTTCTTCAGGTCGAGTAGCCCAAAAGGTCCCTGAATAGGGGTTGTTTAAGGATCATGAACGACACACCCATATTTCCAAGGGTGAATTATTCAACTTCCCCCCCAAAATCCCTCTCAACATATGGCTATGATGCCCCCCCCACCCCACTACTATTATCATCATCATTATTTTCTTTTTATCACAGGTTTTGTTGGAACTCCTGGAGTCTTGCACGTGTAGCAGGTTTACTACCTGCAGCCTACAGTACCATGCTATCCGTTCTTTCCAGCTATCTAATACTTTCCTGATTATACTATTATTATTATTATTATTATTATTATTATTATTATTATTATTATTATTATTATTATGCTAATGTATGCTGATTCAGTTAGCAGGTATTTTATCTTGAGGTGTAGTGACTAGTCTCCGCAAATCTCAAGACTCTTCTTTAGGATTTTTGAGGAATACAGGACCCAACAAGGCTTGAAGAATACAAGACCAAGGACCCAACAATATCTTCAGCTTCATTTTCCATAGCCGGGTTATTTCATACTTAAGAGGGTTGTATTTCTCTATCTTTTCGCACAGAGGCTGTAGCATCTGCGGAATTCTTGGACGGTGTGCTGATATGACGATCGTTTGTGAGAAAGACTTTTCTGCAGCCGTTCTCTTCGAGTTAGTTACAGTCAACGGCGAAGCGGAGACCAGGGTTGGGTGCCTGGCGTTTGGAATGTTGTCAGACTGCCAGAGTTCTCGTCCAGTCGGGCAACGCAGCCGATGGTGAACCAGCTGTCGCATTCTGTGGAGTTGGAAAAGAGTGACGCTATTCTCAGACGACTTTCACCTCCGAAACCACGGACAACTTCTAGAAATATCTAGCTTGGAAGTGCCTGAGATCGGGTTGGAATTCCGATGCGGAATAACTCCACAGGCATTGCATGGCAGTTTGTTAAACTTGTTCGTAATCGGTCTACACGCACGCCGCACTCGTTCAGTTTCCAAGCTATTGTCGAGTGTTGGACAGATCTATTGTAATGATCACACCTCCATCTTCCTTTAATCGGGAGGAGTGCGCAATTTACTATGGTCTGGTGACCTTCATGAAAGCCCTCATTAATTTCTCTAGCTTCCGCTGGGATAAGTTTGTGAGAGGACAAGGAAGAGGTGTTGCTCTCCGTTGAATTTACTTTAAAGCCGGTGAGATTTGTGACCGCGTCGCGTATGAATGGCTGACCCTCAGTATGCAGCTGGTAAACAAGAACAAACCCGGGAAAGGATACTTGACGTTGGTATCAAAGTAATCCTGGATCCGTGCGCTTTCCTGATTAGCTGTTCTTACTTACTGAGGCGCTTCTTAATTCCTTTTATAGGCTCTTATTTTTAACGCCGGTTCTTTGCCAGGATAGAGTCTGCGAAAATCTCCAACTTTATAATCGTCTTTTGTAAAGTTATCTGTTGGCTTCGGGACAATCATAAAGGTAGGATTAATATTGTTGTTGTTGTTGCCGCTATCTTTTCATTTTATTCTTCAGATATCACTGATCATTTACAAGTGCTATAAGTGAACATTATGAAACTGTAGTAAAATAGACAACGCCAATTCTGTCCACGTTACATTCGTTGATTAGATTAATTTTAATATTTTTCTGATTTATTTATGTGAGATATGTGAGTGAAGTGTAAGACTGAAGAGGAGTGAATCTATAACAAAGGCCATCGATGAAGAGTCGCAAGTAATATGGAAATACAATAAAACTTAACAAAACTAGAGAAAAAAATAACAAAAGAAACACTGACAATAATATGACCGAAACAAAACCACAGAAAAAACAAAATCACAAACAAACAGAAGCACACACACACATTCTCTCTCTAGTCACTACACTATATATACGCACTTACAAAGAAAAAAGAACGCTCACACGCGGACACACGCACACACACACACACATACACGGACACACACACACGCACTGTTTATTACAAACATTTTTCTTTCTCAGGACGAACGACAAAATGGCGTCTGTTGGAAGATGGGGAGAACATAGTTGCAGCTGCCATGTTCGTTGCAGGATATTTCTTCATTCCACTTGGAAGACATTAATAAAATGGGACAAGGGGCGATGGAATAGAATAGAGCACAATGGTAATAATTGTAACAACAGCAGCAACAACAACAGTAACATCAACAACAACAATATCAACAACGGTATCAACAACAATACTAACAAGAACAACAATATCAACATTAAATATCTTAGTAACAACAGCAACTGGCAGAGAAAAACAAACAAAAGAAAAAAATAACAATAACTATAATATGATGAGCAGCAACGGAGGTAACCTCAACATGGTTGCTGGTCATGCTAAAAATAGCAGCCAAGTCTGATTTAATCTACCATCTTTGAAAAGGAAGTACACATTAGACAAGACTGTTCACGATGCACAAAAAGAAAGAATGGTCACGGTGAAGATTGACCAAAGTCGAAACAACAGCAGCCTTTACGTGAT
>NC_142941.1:47469098-47471598 GCF_046866305.1 Octopus bimaculoides | reverse complement strand
TCACTCAGAGAACTATACAAGCATTTACTTTCAAGTTCATTGTGAGAGAGACAAGACGACGAAGAATGGTTAAGTATTTAATGTCAAACTAAATAGACACAAATTGAGTACGATGAAGATGATGATGATGATAATCCTTTCTGCTATAGGCACAAGGCCTAGATTTCGTGGGGAGGGAGACAGTCGATCACTCAACTCGTACTTGATTTTTCGACCCCGAAAGGATGAAAGGCAAAAATCCTGACCACATTCCAAATGCCATGCATCGAAGTTTTGCTTGACTCAGGATTCCAGCTTCGTCAATGAAATGAGCTGACTTACCAATGAAAGGCGTCGCTTTAAGAAGATTCCGAAAAGCAGACGCTGGAATCTGGTCTGACGAAAGTGGATTCAGGTCCCATGGTCAGACGATGTAGGTTGGGATCAAACCAGACCCAAGTAGTGCGGTCAGTTCGCCAGACCAGCACTCCATAACGACACCCATCAGTTCGGTTTTGCATACCCAGATCTCGAGCTGCAAGCCCATCGATTTGTATGGTTTATTTTCAGCCCCTTCAACAGTTTTGTACTCATTGAGAGTGGTACCGACCGTTTCCACTTCGATGGCATTCGGCCCATGACGGTGACGTTCGCAGACGCCAGTATGTCCCTCTCGCGTCTCCGTTCGAAAGGAATGTCCCTCAAGTGCTTCGTTTTTGACAGCAAAAATCTCAACCAAAATAAACAGAAAAGGTGAGAGGTGAGGCTGCGGACCTCCGAGCAAATACCAATGTACGTTGACGCGATAGGTCTGAAATAAGCCGATTTCCGAACGACTACCGAGTAATTGTGGTCGATCATATCGAAAGCTTTCGATTAATTCAAATTGATCAGGACTGCACTGAAGCCAGATTTATTCCAAAGCATCCCAATATATTGTATGAGGTGAAGTTTGGACTGGGTAGACCTGATCGGGGTCGAACGCTTTTGTGTTTGCTTCACTAAATCATCGACGACAAACACCAATTCTTTTACTAACATCTTGACCATAATCTGAAGCGGTGTTCAGCAGAGTCACGGGTATCTTGTCGACGTCCTTTCTCAGGAAAATCACAAATCACAGCACTGCTTATTCTCCCATTCTCTTCTGCTGATAACAGGTCGTTAAACAAGCCTGGCATGTATTCGTGAAACGAGCAGGCCAGATCAGCCAGATTGGATGATTTGTGCTTCGTGCATATTTCCCATATTTCATCTGCTGCTATTGGCTTTTGGCAGGACATCGCGTCTTCCGTCGAGAATCGCTACAAGCTGCCGTCAAGGTAGGTACTAGAGTCTGCTGCCGTCCTTGAAATGTTCAGGGCTTTGCCAGAAAGCCGAATACAGATTTTCTTTTGCTTGACTGGGCAGAAAGTCACTTTAGTTTATAGCTGGGAACTAAGAGCTTTGAGCAAAGTGTCAGTGAAATGAAACTGAAGCCTCGTCCTTAGCTTGGCTGGAGCTAACCGAATAAAGCTGATTTGTTACATGTCCGAAGCCAAATAGTTGTGTGCGTGTGGGGGATTTAGAGTCGAGTGGACAGGGTATGACTGGTATTTAATACTTATTTCCAATGGTCTTGGTAAAAAAGGTGCGGATATTTTGAGTGACATTAATAAAATATTGGGAGGAACAGGAGAAGAAGGCAAAACGATCAGCTTACTTATTGATGAGAGAAAAAGAGAGAGAGATGATGATGATGACGGCTGAGTAACCGATTAGATCGATGGAGTGTATTACTGGTATTTATTTTAATGATCACAGAGGGGTCGGCAAGCGAAATCAGTCTTGGTGATCGGGGACCAGAAGTAGTCTAAGCATCATTTGAGAGGCGAAAGAGCAAAATTTACTCTCTCATACCCCACCAAGCATGGATACACACACACACAATCAAACATAATCATACACACACACACACACACACACACACACACACACACACACACACACAGAGACTCCAAATAGATTGGATTTGGTCTGCGTCGGCAAAACATATTATTTAGTAAAATCAATAAAAAGAGTCTTTGCCCCATGACATGTTCACAAGAATTTTTATTTATTGATTTTACTCAATATATATATATATATATATGTATGTATGCATGTGTATATTTTTACACACACACACACACACACACACATACACACACACACACACACACACACACGCACACTCACACACACACACACACACACACACACACACACACACACACATATATAGAGACACGCGAACACTATCCTAAATGTGTATAATCGGAAATGTCTGTGTAAGTAAGCAAGAATGCAAATGAATGCAGTAAAGCCATGCGCACACATAGCACACTTGTGTATGCGCATGCGTTTGTGGCTTCCTGAGGATGCATATCTATATATATGAGTATATATGCATATGTGTGTTTGTATAGATGTGTAAGAGAGAATGTGTATGAATGTGCATGTGTGCGTGTATGCGTATATATGTATGTGTATACGCGTCTTA
>NC_142941.1:47376598-47466598 GCF_046866305.1 Octopus bimaculoides | reverse complement strand
AGAATATTGGAGCTGCTGTCAGGCTCGAGGTGATCCAGAAGACAGCATTGTTGGGTACATCTCGCATCCTAAGGAGAGTATTGTCTCATTGCTTCAATCATTTCTTCTTTACACCCCTTGACATACCAAACCATTCTATTCTCCTCTTCCCTGACACAACCTTCACAACACACCAATCCCCGTCCTCCTCCTTTCCTCTTTACATACAATCTTGACACATCACTCTTGGGGTGTAGTTCCTTGTTCATTGTCATTGATTTACGTGTTCTCCTGTCTATCGCTTGTAATTCACGCTTCTTCCAAGATACTATTCCTGCCCCATATCTCATCAAAACAACCGCCTACGTGTTAATTACTCTACTCTTATAGCGGCCACTTAACTTCGATTGGAGCACAAGCCGATTTCTCCTCAAATACTCTTTTCTGTACATTTCTTTCATCTTGTGTTCATTCATCTTATCGCTTCCAACGATACCCAGGTACTTGTATCTTTCCTCTCCGACTTCCTTGCCACAAGTTGTTTACTATTTATGTAGATAGCGGGTTACTACCTGTAACCTTAGGTATCCACAAGTTTTCAGCAGTCTGAGCACTTAATAATCCTTGCTGTCCCTAAGAGACAAACTTCCTGTAAGATACAAACTGTTTGAAACGGGCATTCTATTCCAATATCCTTTAACCATTTGTCTATATATTTGCTTATTGTTCCCAACCAATTATTATAAGACCTAACAGTTCTTATACTCAAAATTCTTTCTATTTCGAATTTTAAGGGATTGCATGTTTTTTTGTTTTTCGTCCTCTTTCTTTTCAATTATTATTATTTAGATGGTGGAGAATGGCTTTTTTTTTATCAACTTTCATTAATTAGTCGTAATTGTGACTAACTGTCTCTTAATATGTGTGGGTACGCGTATGTATGTATGTATGTATGTATGTATGTATGTATGTATGTATATGTATGTGCGTATATTATTTAGATGGTGGAGTAGAGCGCTGGTTCGGTGTCAATTCCATTTCTTTACATTTCGAGTTCGAATCACACCTTTCATCTCATCCGAAGTCGATAAACTATAATAGTAATCAACAGTTTTTTTAGATCGATATAATTGATTTTGCTTTATTTCACTGGCTCATTTAACGAGAGCAAATTTAATCCATAAGACTTAAACTTCCGGTTACAGCGTTCACATCCCGTTAGCAGCGCTTGGAGGTGACAACCGAAACAATTCTATTAGACTTAATTTGACCAGAAAGAGTCAAACAATAGAGTTGGTGGTTCTTAGATAATGAAATGGTTTCATGTCAGAATGCTCCATGTTTGATAGAAGCTGGGTACAAAATGAGATGAGAGAACATCAAAGATACTTACCTATCGTTGACACCATCATTACAACGAAACCAGTGAACATTGGTATACTATAACCAACCCTGCAACCATAAATATGTAAAATAGTTAAAACATTCAGGAGGTCAAGTAGGGAGGCAGCCATATTTATTACAGCCGACATACTGAAAGAGTTAATAACAGTTTTTTTGGAAGACAATAATTGGGTATATGTGTACGTGTGAAATTGTTGAATCTTGTTAAGGCCTACAGTAGCTGCTTCAAACCCTTAATATTAGCTACAGTAGCAGCATGGATGGACTGGATTGATCAGTAATCCTCATACAATGGATCAGCTCCAACATCGATGCGGGGAACTACCAAACTACACTAACCACGTGTGCCACTGTTGAACAACATCATAATTGATAAAATATCAAATATGATAAAAGTATCGGAAGTGAGTAGGAATCATACATCCGGTCCGTTGGAGTTTCGCTGGTAGCAGACATGAGCCTGAGAACTGGGTGGGATGTGATTATTTGATAAAAGGTTATTCTCTATCGTCTGCATTTCTAGAAGGACAGTAGAAAAGGGGAGTAGAAAAAGGGACTAGCATTTCGTTAGAATTGTATGAAGTGCAGTGTAACAGTCTGGACACTCTATTTGCGTACGCTCTTAAATTCTGGTGGTAGCCTTATTGGAAACGAGAAAGATGAACAACACGATCAGAACGCTATACTTGCTGTTACTTTGCACTTATCATTATTGATATTGTTGCCTAAACATTGTTGTTGTTGCTTTATTATGTCGTTGTTCTTCCTGCCGTGGTTGTTCTTCGTGTTCACAACACCAAAACCGTTTTTCAATCAACAACGTCCGACCCCCTACTTGGGCCCAACCAAATGGCACCACGTCACCAACAAATATATTTTGAAAATATTGTTTTCCTTATTACTTCAGATATTGCTTATTTATTTATTTCTTCTCAAATTACGTCCATAGTCAAACGTTTACATATCACGTGATCAACAACGACAATAAATAGAGTTTCTCAGATTTTTTTCTCATTGTGTCAGATGCCGAATCGTCTGTGTGTTTAGTTCATGCAGGCATACATAATGTCACAATATACATATATATATATGTATGCATATGTACGTATATGTGTGTGTGTATATGCATATGTGTGTGAGAGTATATATGCATATATATGTATAGATACATATACGCGTGTATATACATACAGTGTATATATATATATATATTAATATATATTTATATATATATGTATGGACATATATACATATATATACATATACACACACGTGTATATATATATATATATATATATATATATATATATATATAAGTATATGTGTACATATACATGTACATACATATACACACATGTATGTAATATATATATATATATATATATATATATATATATATATATATATATATATATGTATGTATATATCGGTGTTTTTCGGGCGACTATAGTCCCCGTCAGTGTATATGTATACAATTATGTACTTTGAATACAGCACCAGAGCATTTTGAATTGCTGTCCTTGGAGAAAATTACATTCCACGAATAGTCAATGAAGATAAAGGGTGGAGTTTTCGGAGGGATACTTGGCAGGACCACATTCTATTAAACAAGTTCTTTAACCTCGAAATACATACCTGAAGTACGACTACTGTAGAACATAAAAGCTACGTAGTTCTATGGTTTTTCTACTCAAATGTACCTGGCGAAATCTGTCTTAAGCTGTTATTTAGCCCCAGGTCAACTTTCATTGGGAAAGCGTATGAGCACGGCATTCCTTGACCACCCTATTATTTAAAGGTATCTAAGAACTACAATATCTGATGTGTTCTTTTCTTAATTTTATAGTCTGTGTGGTACGAGTTGATTGCGAAGGTAGAATGGCAGAATTTTCCTTGCCAGTTCGACTTAAAAGCATTTAGGTCGGTACCCTGCTTTTTCTGTTACCTCACTGTTCTCTTCGAAATCAAATAAAAAAAAAAAGAACCGAGACCAAGTTGAATAGTATCATAAGAACGAATCAGTCATTCTATGTGGATAAAGTAAACATCGATTGTCCATTAAAACATTTGTCCTGTCTGGTGGTGATGGCGCGAGACGAACGCAAAAGCTGAAACCACTTCAAAATGAAAGCCACAAAACAAAAAATAAAATAAAACAAAAATGGGTTGAATTGCTAAGGTTTTTTTTTATCAACTGTCATTAAGTAGTCGTAATGGTGACTAACTGTATCTTAATATACGTGTATGTGTGTGTACGCGTATGTATGCGTGTGTATACACGTATACGTATGTGCGTATGTATATACGCATACGTATGTGTGTGTATATACGCATATGTATGTGTGTATGTCTGTGTGTACTTAGTGCGTTTTATCGAAAGAGGAAAAGAGAAGTGAAATACATTTAAAAACACTTCAATTCTGTGACGAACGATGGTGAAAAATCATTGAAACGAGAACAGGAACGAGAAAAACCGAGAATACGTGAGAAGAATCACTTCTAAATAAAAATTAAGATTTCATTTTATTTTCAATTAATATTTGTCATCCACATATATAGTATAAAAAGCTTTCTGCGTTCTACACTGACTAATAAAACCAGTTTTTAGTCAAATGAATGATAAGTAAGATAGCTTATGACCATTGACTTCCTATGAAATACATTGTCTCTTTTGCATCCATTTAAATCAATGTCTTTAGAAGATACATATATGTACTCAAATGGACAAGAAGTGAGAAAATAATAGACTAGAATTAACGATTGTAGATAAGGAAAAGCGAAGTTGCTTACTCATCGTCCCTTCATGCCCATATCATTTCAGGTTTGTAAAGAAGGAGGACGAAAAAATACAATCCCTTAAAATTTGAAATAGGAAGAATTTGGAGCATGGAAACAGTAAAGGCTGTGCCTATAATAATTGGTGCATTGCGAACAGTAAGCCAAGATCTAGAGAAATGACTGAAGGAGACTGAAATAGAATGCCCAGTAGAGTTCCTACAGAAAGTTTGGCTCTTAGCGACAGCAAGGATTATCATGAAGGTTTTAAGCATTTGGAAGACTGCTGAAAACTTATGGATACCTAAGGTTACAGGTAGTAATCTGCTATCCACATAATTCCTACCAGGCATAAGACCGAACCTGAGCAAAACCATAATAATAATAATTATTATAATAATAATAATAATAATTCCTACAAAAGGCACAAGGCCTGAAATTTTGGGGGAGGGGACTAATCGATTATATCGACTCCAGTGTTTCACTATTACTTAATTTGTCGACCCCGAAAGGATGAAAGGCGAAGTCGGACCCGGCTCCATTTGAAATTAGAACGTAAAGGCAGACGAAATACCGCTAAGCATTTTGTCCGGCGAGCAAACGATTCAACCAGCTCGCCGCAATAATAATAATAATAATAATAATAATAATAATAATACAACTGAGGCAGTCGGGATGGAACAGGAAGGTATGCATCAGGGATTCTATTCCGTGACTCTCACCGTCTCTTCGCTAACAATAAATGATAGGAAAATGGTGAAGAACGCCACTTTCTTCAAACTTACAATCAGACAAGCATATTAGGAGTCACCCAAACCGTTCGGAATAGCAGACTATTCTCCCTCAAATCTCACCCTAATGCCTTGAAAGAAGGACGTGTTGGATAATAGAGTTTGTGATATACAAAAATGTTAATATTGTCATGGTTGGAGCGCTTTCAGATTTTAATTCTGTTTATATCGAGTAGAAACGAAATCAAGCAAAGCAACAATATTAATGAGTCGTCAGATGAAGGATTGCTTACCTGTTGGTGATTGGTCCAAGAAATGGGTTAGTGATTAACTGTACAACAGCTTTCGAAGCAAACATCAATCCTACCACCACAGTTGCGTGTCTTAGAAACTGGTGTCGAGTTTGTGGCACATACACTAGGTTAGATTCAGTCACATAACTTTGTGTGTAGCCTTGTGGAGCCACCGTAATATTCTCGCACATGTAGCTCTGTGGTGTCGGCGGAACATAGGTTTTGGCGAGTTTCTTGATATATTTTATGAAACCTTCCCGTTCCGTTTCATTGAGATCTCTATTTTTGGTCACATTGTAGCAAATGGTTTCGATGACCGCTGGCTCGGTTACGTTGACCAGTACTTGTCGAGTGTCATTAACAAGGATTTCCTTGTTTTGCGTTAAATAAAGGAAGTTCGGAATGATTGGAACTGAAACGAGAAGATACGAGAATATGTAAGACAATCAAATGACTTGACGAGAATGGAAATAGATTTTCCTTAAATTTATAATTATAGGTCAAAACTAAGGTTGGTAAGCTGCACCGAACAACATAATTTCAATACCAGATCTTATTTTTCTTTATTTCGAAACAGCTGTAAGTTAGTGCGAATCACTTTTCACAGAGAATTCCTACAAAAGCTTTTTGCTTAGAAATACCATAACAACTGAGTGTCGAAAATGAAGTAAACCGTCGTGTTTTGTGCCGCCTCTGTCCTTCTGTGTGTCTATAAAAATGTAGATATATATAGACACATACATGATATATATATATATATATATATATATATATATATATATATATATACATACGCAAATATATACATACCTATATATTCATACACACATACATGTATACATTTACGCACACACATCTGACTTAGTCTCATAACGTCGCGGGGACACTAAAAGATCAATGTCTAAAGTAGGATTTGAATTCAAGACAATAAATTAATGAAATGTTGGTCAATTATACAGAAATACGTGTTTCATGAAAAGACGGGTGATCTGTGTTTCGAGTGACCCAACTTGAAACAGCGAAGGTACAAGATTCATATTTTGATCAGCACTGATCGATTCGATGTTATCTCAACTGATCGATATATGATCTTTGGATAAACAAGAAATAATACAATGTTCACGCAGGCAATTATCTCACAGCGTGACTCTCTGTATACACGATATTTGTTCTAAATAAGTTGGTATATGTATGTATGTATGTATGTATGTATGTATGTATGTATGTATGTATGTATGTATGTATGGCTCGAACGTCTTCCCAACACAAGCATGTTTAAGAATGTTGTCAGTATTCTTTTCTACTCATGGCACAAGGCCCGAAATTTTGAGGGAGGGGTCAGTCGATTACATCGACCCCAGTACGCAACTGGTACTTAATTTATCGACCCCGAAAGGATGAAAGGCAAAGTCGACCTCGACGGAATTTGAACTCAGAACGTAAAGACAGACGAAATACCGCTAAGCATTTCGCCCAGCGTGCTAACGTTTCTGTTTGCTTGCCGCCTTAAAATGTTGCCCATATTCATTCAGGTCATGCCCCCGGCTTGATACAAAATCCCTGTTAAATTCACCTCTGTATCATTCACACAGGGCCTTAAAAAAAAAAAGATGAGCTCCGACCTTCTTCCTTCTGTAAGCTAAGAGAGAAAAAAAAGACCTAACAAACAACAGGTTCCACCAGTTTCGTATAAAATCTGGTCGCGTTACCAGTAGGGCAACTGAGGGAGCACGTGATTTTGTCTCGCAATAAAAGCAGTTGCTTATCTTACTCTCGAAGTGAAAGTTGTTCAATACAACATTTATCCAGCGACCGAGAAGAGATCGTCTGTTACTAATCTTTACTCAATATCGAATAAACTTAACTCTATTTTCGTGATTAACCGGAAATTGGCGTGATATTATCTCTTCTAACGTCCATTAAGTTGTTTGACAAAATGACGCCTTCATTTCGAATTTTTCTACTATTTTCTTGTCGTAATTCACGCAGCCACATACGCGCATAAACGCATGAGCCAGTATGCGTGCTCGCTAACACATACACAAGCGCACTAACACACACGCACACACACACACAAAAGAAATAAATACAAAAAGTATATCCATTTCTGTAAAGTTTATTCCACATGACAAATTGTAATTTCTATTTTCTCTCTCTCTCTCTCTCTCTCTCTCTCTCTCTCTCTATATATATATATATATATATATATATATATATATATATATAATATTTTATGATTATATGCATCAGCGACATATGGAATACTGTCGCTGATGAGAGCAGTAACTAAAATATTTTTTACTTTAAGCTTGAAACACGATCTTGTATTCAGTTAACCGAACCTTGTTGATTCATTATTTTTCTTTTGCTCGCCTACAATAGTGTTATTCTCGGAGATTTTAAGGTGGTAATAGGGGTTTTAGCGTCTATTTCTTGCAGTGCGTGGTGAGGCGTAAAACCGATCCCTTGGTATAATTATGTATATAATTATAAAATATTTTGTAAAATTTACTTATGAGGTTTTAATTTTCGCCCTGACCACCTGGTAAAATATTATTGATTTTACCCTTTTAAAATTATTATTATTATTATTATTATTATTATTATATATATATATATATATATATATATATATATATATATATATATATATATATATATATATATAAAGTGAAGTTGTGTGCGTGTGTAAACCCGATTAACTTCTAAAGCACACAACTGGTTTTCTCCAAACTGCAAATATACATTACTTATGTTCGAGAGATAGTTTTAGACTCTTAAAACTTTTCACATGATGATTAACGAGCCCTCTGGGAGCAGAAAACACCATTTCCTGGGTTACGTGGAGAAGGGAGGTAACACTTTGTGAAGTAACTTTCAGAAATTGATTGTCTCACTTACATCCATTGGTCAAAAACTTTGGTCTCAGTTGGCTGTGTGAAAGAGCAATATTGGCTCCCAAAAACAGCGCTGTAAGTAATATTAACGAGAAGATGCTGCAGTACCTTCCTGGAAGTCCTCACATCTTTAAGTCAGTTGATAGAATCCCAGATCTAGAAGAGGAGGTCAATTATCCAGCAAAATTTCTCAATTCATTGGAGTCTCCAGGGCTACCTCCCCACAGATTGAAACTTAAAGTGGGAGCACTCTGCAATTGGACACGTCTGGTGGCAAAGAAGATGATGCCACGTGTTATTGAGGCCATCATCCTCTCTAGATGTGGAAAAGGAGAGGATGTTTTCATACCCGGGATTCCTCTCATTCCATTGGGAGCAGAAATTCCCTTTTCATTCAGAAGAGTGCAATTTCCTATTCGTATCAACTTCGCATTGTCTATCAATAAATCTCAGGGTCAAACACTGTCTGTGGTAGGATTTCGCTTGGACGAGTGATGCTTCTCACACGAGCGATCAAATGTTGGCTGCTCCAAAATGGGAAGCAAAAAGAATGTATTTGCATTTGTTCCACAAGGGAAAACAAAGAATGTTGTTTGCCAAGAGGTTATGTAGGAATTACCGCATCCTACGATGCGCTCCAGTATCCACTGCTCTTTGTGAATGGTGAGGATGGATATCATTTCGCCATAATACCGACAAACCCGAAGATAGCATCAACAAAGCAGTTTCCTGCATGGACTTCCCATATAGGCATACACGCACGCGCACTCACACACACGTGCATCGAAGTAAATCTGTGAGTGTGTACGTGCAGTGGTGTCCGTATACGTGGAGAGGATTTCTAAGTTTTTATACGTGTTCCATCATACATGAGTAATGTTACCACACGCACCTCTCTCCCCCTCTCTCTCTCTCACCCTCTCTCTCTCTCTCTCTCTCTCTCTCTCTCTCTCTCTCTCTCTCTCTCTCTCTCTCTCTCTCTCTCTGCGTTTGTGTGTGTGTGTGTGTTTAAGTGTGCGTGTGTAAATAGAGTAAAATGAAGGATTTCATTTCGGCTGAACGCCTGATTGCATTTGCTCATTACAACAACTTCATATGGAGCAGCGATTCTCGATAAATGACCTAAACTGGGTTTGTCATTTGGAAATAAGCGTTGCATAGTAATGACAACAACAACAACACCAACAACAGCTGGCAGTAAACATTAAACATATAAGAAGTTTTGCAAATGGGGAAAAATGCCAAATGTAAGAACAGCAAAACCAGCAACAGCAACAACACAACCAACAACATGAGAAGAACGACAATTATAGAAACAGGAAAAACAAAAAAAGAACAAATAAAATTTAAAAAAAAGAAATGAATGAAAGTAAAAGACAACAAAAAGCCTTGAGTAAACGTGGATTGGAGGAAGAAGATTGACTTTTGTTGGTATTGGGGGTAGGGGTAGGGTTTAAAAAAAAAAATAGAATTGAAAAAGGAAAAGCTTTTCCAATCTACAATGGACAACAACATTAAATAGAAGAGTGAGAACTGCAGGAAGATCAACGTTAGCAACAACAACAACAACGTCTAGTAATACTTACGGCAGTAACACACAACAACAACAAAAAAAAAGAGAAAAAGACGGCCGTAAACAACAACAACAACTTCAAGGATGATACAAGTAACTGACAACAACAACAAAAACAACTTTCAGAGAAATAAATTTGTATGAATGAAAAACAAAACAAAGGAAAAAAATAAGAGAGAAATGAGAAAAGAGAAGCAGAGAGGGAGAGAGAGAGAGAGAGAGAGAGAGAGAGAGAGAGAGAGAGAGAGAGAGAGAGAGAGAGAGAGGGACAGAGAGGGGGTAGGGATTTGAATACATGAGGGGAGGTGTCAGTTAAAGCTTAACAACAGTAATTGTCCTTGCTTTGCATGATGGGAAATTTAACTTTTTTATAGTTTTATGTTTTAGTAGTTTTTTCTTGTTTTCTTTGGTCCATTCCATTTTATTACATTTTGTGTGTGTATGTGTGCGTTGGCGTTATATATATATACGTATATATGTATGTATATATGTGTGTATACGCATTTATATGCGTATATATAAACATATACACACATAATCCGTTAGTGATAATACATCGTAACTTAAAATTATATACTCAACAAATAAGAAATGAACAGACGATAAACTGAAACAGTTTGTAGAGTATCCTGTTTATGTAAACAACTATGACATACTATATATATATATATATATATATATATATATATATATATATATATATATATATATATATATATATATATATATGTATATATACATACACACACACACACACACACATTTAGATATATGTAAATATATGTTCGAATTTTTCTTTCCAATGTTTTAATATTTTGTTTTTTCTTCTGTAGAAAATGGTTTATATAAAACCAAAAACCAACCACCACTTTGACAAACAGCCAACCATCACCTTCACCACCACCACCACCACCACCACTCGTTCCCCCAGCGACATGACCACCAATAGCAACATCAATACCATAGCTACACCGCGACAAATGTCCAAAGTAAATGAGAAGATTTGGCTTGATGAGAGCAAATAATTGGACAGAAACAACGAACGAAGCTGAAAATCAAAAATCTCATGAATTATAATTAGTCTCCCTTGCCAACCCTACAACCAACG
Source organism: Octopus bimaculoides (assembly GCF_046866305.1). Classification (NCBI taxonomy): domain Eukaryota; kingdom Metazoa; phylum Mollusca; class Cephalopoda; order Octopoda; family Octopodidae; genus Octopus; species Octopus bimaculoides. Next base: position 47,455,838 of record NC_142941.1, on the reverse strand, counting down.
GAGCGGGCGGGGGGTCTTTCACTTTGATTTGCTTTTATCCTTTCTATTGTTTTTTTTTCCCGTATTTTCAATATATATATATACATTATATATATATATATATATTTGTATATGTATATATACGTGTTTGCGTGTGTTGTTGCGAACGACTGCTTGCATTTCATTCAGATTTGCTTATCTAAAATCTAATCACAAAGACGCCGCCACCGCCACCGCCGTCACCTCCCCTATATAAACACGGCCATATTGAAGACGGCTTCTTTAACTTTCCATTATTAGTCCCAAACAGTTGCTCCTCTTCTACCCTTTCTCTCTCTAATATCATATTCTTTTCTTTTGCTTGTCTCAGTTATTGGAGTGCGGCCAGGCTGGGGTTTAAGTAAAAAAATTGACTCCCAGAACTTATTCTTTGTAAGCCAAGTACTTATTCCATCGGTGTTTTTTGCCGAACCGCTAAGTTACGGGGGACATAAACACACCAACATCGGTTGTCAAGTGGTGGAGGGCACAGGTATATCCAACCTGATTCTATTTTGAATCCTTATTTTACTATATATATATATATATATATATATATATATATATATATATATATATATATATATACATGGTCTTTTGCGACAGAAACAGCTGCCTGGTTAAATCAAATAATACATGTTAGCATCAAAACTGGTCCCATTTATCTCATGACATTTATTGGACTCTGTCTAATAAGCAGATATTTCTAATGATTATATATATATATATATATATATATATATATATATATATATATATATATATATATATATAGCGTGAGAGAGTTAGGGGTTAGGGGTACAACCCACTAAGGGATAGTATCTATCCAGTATACTGCTGGGAGGGTAATACACACACACATATATAGACAAACATATCTACACACATATATACACACATATATAAATTTATATAAATACGGATAAGATCGTTTTTTTTAATTACCGATCATATCAAGTGGCCAGCATGGGAATGAAAACCTCGTAGGTAATAATTATTATTAAATTATTTTCGTAATGAGATAAAAAAATCAAGGCTGAGTATAATATAGAACATTTATAAATAAAATGTCTTACAGCTGTTTCCAGGATATTTGTTATATCCCTTCATCGGAGATGGCGTGAGTGGATGGTTAAGCAATAGTTAGTTTAGTTAAGATAGGAAATAGAGAGTAAATGTAGGGATAATATATTTGTAAATCCATTGTTTAGGCAGAATGGTATACATATAAGATTCCAATACCTTGTGAGTAAAATCCACACGAAGCCGAATAGGGGTGTGAATTGATGAAATCGAGGTGAAGGTGTATATTTGCCTGGGGCAGACTAAGCATTTACCTAGACTTGAACACTCGCATACAATCAGAGTTAGGTAGAAAGTCTGGATTAAAGATGTGCTTAAAGCATTGCTAGATGAAACCCTGCGAATCAATGTCTTCGATTGCACCGCTCCAGTTACAGGCTTATACGCATGCGATACATAGAATACTGCAGACAACGAACAACGAATAACTCCAATCGTGAGGGTAATGCGAAGATTCTTATTAGGAATAACGTTACGGGAAACATGTCTGAAAGGACGTAATTCGAAAAGGGAGTGGAGTGAACGATTTTAAGCACGGAATACTGACAGCACAAGTTCCGCTGAGTCGGGCAATTTGAGTGAAGATATGGATATGGTGGACTGGATGGGAATGATGGGGAAAGAGAGAGAGAGAGAGTAAAGAGAGTAAACTTCAGCACAAGATTGCCGTCCGTGGCAGATTATATCTCAAGGCATTAATTTTCAACCATGAGGATGGACACACACACACACACACACACACACCCACATAGTTGTATGGTATTTAATATACCCGTATTCATCGTTGTTCAAATAGGGCTACTGACCACTTTGAAGTCTTACTCTTAGCTGATTTTCGTACACACATATATGTGGGTGTATACATACACAGATATTATATATACACACACACACACACACACACACACACACACACACATTGCTAGCAAGTCGAGCGACCACAGAGAGATTTTCTCTCGCTCTCTTTCCCTCTTTCTCTCATTATCTATCTATGATCTACACACCAACCTGTCACCCTTACGTAATCTCCCCCTCCCCATTTAATGGCTGACTTTACATTTTGTTTTCCCATCCTTTCCGCCATATCTCATTCCACTCCTCCTCCTACCTTCATCTTGTCTCTTTCTCACTTCAATAACTTTCTACCCGTTCCTCGTTCACTTTCCTCTCCCTACCTCTCTCTCTCCAACACACACATTAATGTACGCATACACAACGTAGTCATAGAAATACATAGACATATACACAAATAAGATAAATATTGGCTCCGAGACACATGTGTACATCGTACAGAAACGCACATAACGCACACAAAAGAGCAAATACATGCTAATATACGACCGCTTATTCACAAACGATTGCATTGAGACAGTAACACGCATACACGTGTGTGTACACACACATATATACATACATACACACACACACAGGGACATACAAAGTCGTGCATACACACATGCATAAATGAAAGCCGCCATTTAAATAATGTGCCAGCCGAAAAGCTTGCATTTTGCCATCGCTTGAATGACTTTTAAGCCTATCTCTTATCAATCTCTTGACATCGGGATTTTTCGGTAATCTTCGCTGGCTTAGCTGAACATTGACTGTGTGTTTTCGGGCCTTTTATATCTTGATCCGTCTAAATTGAAGATTTTAAAGATAATATGCCTTGTTATTCCCCATCATTCTGTGCATTCTGCTCATCAATGAGTACAATTATTTGTTCGCTCATCACAGACTCTCCTCTTTGGACTATTTCGTCAATGGCTGTCAGTTTCAGATTCGGACAAGTAAATGACGACAGCAACGTGGCAGGAATACACAAAACTAACTATTATGGAGTCACTTTTTAAGAAAGAATAATTGTTTTCAACACACAAACGCACATTCATACACGAGCACACATATAAACAAGTAAATTCGTACAAAAACACACGTGCACACAAACACACATCCATAGATGTACACCAACACACACCAATATAAATTAAATGGACCTCAGCCTGTTACAACGGGCAGTATTCAGTTGTTTGATCAACTGAACAACTTGCTGACTGTATAAGCGGCTGAATACTTCTTAACGCATTTCTGAGACAGGATCACCTTATTCAACCAGTGAAGTCCTAAAAAAATAAACTCCCTTAGAGAACATCCCAAGGAATTAGCCTTCCTGTAATTCAGTTCATTTTGGCATTAGATCCATTATCATTTATTACAAAAATCCAGTGAACACATGCCAAAGTCTGCAACCGCTAGAGCTACCAATGTAACCTATAATTTTATTGCGGATGACCTGAAGATCTGCGCTCAAAAATGTTAGCAATGCCAAAAACCAACCGGAGTTAATTACATTTTCAGCTGACATACGAATGGAATTTGGTCAACAGAAGTGTTCGCATTTGATTGCTGAACATGGAAAATCAGTCCCTTAATACCAAAACCTGTGCGTCAATCTCTCTCTCTCTTCTTTTCTCTTCTCTTCCACATAAAGAATACTACAAATATCTAAGCATAGATGAAAACATATACGAAGGTGCTGTGAATAAAGATAGAGTGACTTGAGAATATTACAGACAAATCTGTAAGTCGAAACTCTTACAACAAAACAATATTCCACATTGCATTTGCTGTACGAGTGTTGATTCCATTATCTGGGACACTTGACTGGGATATGTATAGAAGAAATCCATTCCACAGACATTAAAACCTGCAAGATTCCGACATCAACTGGAAACTTGCGCAGAAATAGTTATATCGACAGACTCTATCTAAGAAGAACTGAAGGAAGTAGAGGCTTGAAATCAGTGTAGACAACTTTCGAATGTCGAATGGTCTTTCTCAGATAGCACCCTCTAAACAACAGCAGAAACAACTTATAAACTTAGTGCTGAAAAGTGAAGAGAACAACATTCTACGTGTCGGCAATGAGCTCGTCGGAAGTACTCTCTTCTTGACGACTTCCCATACACTCGCCAAAAGGCTGCACCTCAAAGAACACCTGCACATGAAATACTCAGCACATCAAAAGAGACTACACATGGAGATAGTTCCCGAAGACTTGATGATGACAATAATATCGACATGAAATGTTGCATTTCTTGGATTTGCGACCGCCACATCACATCATACTTCAAAGGCGATGCGTTTGAAAACTCGAAAGGAGGAGATTGCTACAAAACACGTGAAAGCAATGTTGATTATTTGCTATTTATGTGGAAGATATTACACCGTGATTAGCAGTTGTCCAAAAGTGTCATCAAGATACTACCTTCCAACGCGACATGACCTTGTCGCTAAAATAATATACAATGCCATCGAAAAGCACAGACGGTCCCGAAAAAAATATAAAGAATTCCCCTGTTATTCATTACGCATAGAAACATCAACTAAAGGAATATTGGTGAAACATCCCCTTTCAAAATTTCTATCAAGTATAAACAGGCTGGATGTTGTTTGGGACAGACATGAATAAGTCGTACTGTGAAAAAGGTCAGCTTGCCCTGCTGATGAGAGTATCGCTGGGAAAATCAGAGAAATCAACTAATTAGAAATACAATCTGTAAGTGGAAGAGTAAAAATATGGAAAACGTTTCTCATGTTTGAAATGTGATATTGATTTTTATCTACATTTCTAAAGATGGAGCCTTGTATCTTTGTTAGAAACCAGCCTTCCTTACAGGAAGACTTCAAATAATTAAAAATAGAAGAGAACACACATACCCACTCTCTCCCTCTCTATCTATCTATCTATGTCTCTTTCTTTTTCTTTCTCCCCTTCTCTTTCTCTCTATATATGTATATATATATATATTTACGCACACATGAATGTACACACATAATTTATACATCATACGTGCCTCCACGCGGAGGCACGCACCAAGTAAGATGTCATGTGATTGTAGTCAATCGCTCGATGAATATATGAGCAAGCTTCAAAAGCTACAACGTTCGTCAACGCAGGGCTGCGAACCAAAAACGCCGAGTAGCATCTAACGTCGACTGAATACTGTTTAGAGTAATTGGAACCTACATCAATAAGGAACCACAATCCTCTATATGCATACAAGCACACATACACACACAGAAGTTATACATGCATACGTATATGTGAGTATAGGCGCACGCGTGGGAGTATTTTCTTCAGCCTTTTTATGAAAGATCGCCCACTGTATTTTGGTAGATGAAGGGTTTTTTCTCAGTTGTTGCACCTTGGTCCGATCTTGTGCTTTCTCCTTCGATTTTAGTCTAAATTTCCTCGTCATTAGCTTCGTTCACGTCAGCCGTTTTTATTTGTAGCTTTTAGGAGTCCAGTTGTCAAACTTTGATGCCCATCATTTGACAGCATTCTTATATATAGATGTATGTGTGTCATTATTCAGTTTATTTCAAGATGTCTTGCCAATAGAGAAAGAACCGGTTTCTAACCGAGATCCAAGGTTCCGTCATTGGAATTTCAACATCAACAACAGGGTATTTTTGGATGTATGTATGTATGTATGTATGTGCAGATTTGTATGTTTCATGTATGTATTCTCATGCATATAGTTACATATCGACCAAAGCCTTGTGAGTGGATTTTACCTTATTGTCCTTTACCTTATTTTATTTGAGCAGCTTATTCTGACCAAAAGTTATTCGTAATTTCTTTTGTAAAAATGTATGTCTGTCGACTGTATTGATGAGGTTTAATAAAGCGAAACATGTCGATAGTTGTTCTTTACCAACAAAGTTTCTTTACGCATGCCAAATAACCTTGAGAAATGAATTATTTCCCTTCTGCTGACAACGACTACCACTCGGTATTTTTGTCTTTAACTAACAAGGAAAATTAATTACGAATTTGTTTGCGTTATTTAGTCACCATCCTTCATCTCACAATCATTTCTTTAAGCATTCATTGACTATCAAACAGACACAGATTTACGCAGTAACGTTTGCGCAACTTTCACACTTTAATCTTCATTTATTCTATCTTATGTCTAACCTTCAACTCCCATCTCTACACCGACTGTATATCCCCCCCACTCCATCATTCCAATATGTCTCTCTATTTCTTTTCTGTAATTCTTTTAGTTCCATTCATTTTCTATGCGTTTTCTTTGACACAATCCCGTGACATTGTTAAACACACTAATGTACTGAACCTGTCGCACCACAATACACTCAGAAAATAGGTAGGTAGGCAATCGTCTGCTACTTTCACGACTGACGTCACATACAACACAGTTTTCTAGTCACCGTTTTCTTCTCTAACCCTTTTCTTCTTTCCTTCTCGCCATTATCTTTTTACACTTTCTTCCCATTTGACCTCTATCTTATTTTCATACTGTTTACTCCATTAAACTTATCTCACTCACTGGGTTAACCCTCTCTCCCTCTCCAGACTTCATTATCACCCTCTCATCTCTTCCTTTTTCTTTCTCTCTCTCTCTCTCTCTCTCTCTCTCATCTACTATGTCTGAACTTGCGTTTCTTTCCTTATCCCATTCACGTTTCCTTATTCGGTATCCATACGTCTCCCCCATCCTCTACTCTACTCTCTTCTCTCTTTTGAGATACTTATTCTTTCATACTTCTCTATAATCTCTCTCGCACTATAACACACACACACACACACACTCATCTTCTCTTATTCAATCACTTAGAAATCAAGCTCCCATTATTCAATTCAATTTCTACGGGACTCTTTCTCTCTCCCCCCCTCTCTCTCTCTCTCAACATTCGATTCCCTCTTCATAATTATTCTTTCAACGCATTTTTACTCTCTCAATCTTTCTTCTTCATAGAATTCAGTTGCTCTCTTGCTCTCCTTCTCTCCCCCTCTCATTAATACTCTTTATCTACCCGCTTTCTCTTTCTACGTTCTCTCCATCACTTATGCTTCTCTGTTACTTTGTCATTTTGACGACAGATAGACAACACACACACACACACACACACACACACACACACACACACACACACACACACACACACACACTAACCCTGACGTTATCTTCTCCACACCATCACCTCTCTATTTGCCCGCCATTATTCTGTATTACTTGGGAAAGATGGAGACACAAGACGTTGAAATCTGGCGTTATACAGAATTATAAATATTGACACAAATGCAGGGAGGATGAGGAGGATGTAGATGAGGAAGATGAGGAGGACAAGGAGGATGAGGAAAAGGATGAGGAGGATGAGGCGAAGGAGGCGACATAATTGTCCTCAGAACAGAGTTGGTACTTTGAAGGTCAACTCTGAAAGAAGAAAAAACAAACTCGATCCAGTTGGGATATGAACTAGAGAGAAAAGAAGAGAAAGTGAGAGAAAGACAGAGAGAGGAGGAGGGAGAAAGAGAAAGAGAGAGAGAGAGAGTGAGAGAGAGAGAGTGAGAGAGAAAGAGGGAGAGAGAGAGTAATTAATTCACCTGTTCTAAAATAAAAACAACAGGTAAGGTTGTGGGATTAACACAAGCATAAGAGTTGAAAAATACTGGAAAATAATTTTTGCACAGTAATTACGTATCAAAACAGGTGAGTGGAAAAAATATTTGGTATTATTTATTCACCATTACACGCGTTTCATTTCCCAATAGGAGTTACAAAAGTGTATATGCAGAATAAACATATAGGACATCTCCAATTAGAAATTTATTAGATAAAGAATAAAACATTGTCAAAATAATATATATCTGTTACCAAAAAAACCTCTCGTTCTATCTCTCATTGAAATTATAGACATTTCAGTTACCAGTAATTACAACAACAAAACATAACCTAATTGACTCGCTGAGATCTACGAGCGAATTACGAACCTTTAGATTTGTTTGTCTAACGTCGCATCAAATTAACCGGAATTCGAAACCTTCTCTCATCCTATTCATTCAAACACTGATTCCATTCTGCAAGCAATTCTGATGATCCACCTCATGTTGAGGCACTCCCTCATCAATCGCCACGCCTTTAGGAATGGAATTAAGGGTCAGTGGATGACCATTGTTCTACTGACTAAAACTAATAACTCATCTCCTCTTAACCGCTCACGCTACATCCGAATTCATCAATCACCTCTAATCAAATAGACTCGAACTTATCAATTTATAAACTTTTTCTGTACAGCTATGACTTTCGTTTGTTTACATCCCCGTAACTTAGCGGTATGGCAAAAAGAGACCGATAGAATAAATATCAGGGTCGATTTGTTCGACAAAACCCTTCAAGGCGGTGCACGCGCAGGTGTATGGTAAGAAGTTTACTTCTCTACCACATGGTTCCGGGTTCAGTCCTACTGCGTGGCATCTTGGGCGATATATAGTCTTCTAGTTATAGCTTCGGGCAGGCTAAAGTCTTGCGAATGGATTTGGTTGATGGCGGAAACTGTAAGAAGCCCATCGTATACACGTGCGCGCACGCACACGCGCACACACACACGCACACACACACACACACACACACACACACACACACACACACACACACACAGGTGTGTGTCTTTGTGTTTGCCCCTTTTGTCAACGGGTGTTGGTGTGTTTACATCTCCATTACTTAGCGGCTCGGTAGAACGGACCGATAAAATAAGTACCAGGCTTTAAAAAAACAGAAAGAAAGAATAATAATGAGTACTAGTGTCGATTCGTTCGACTAAAATCCTTCAAGGCGGCGCCCCAGCATGGCCGTACTCTAATGCCTGAAACAAGTGAAAGATAAAAGATATATTGCTAAAACTATATTCCCTAAGCAAGACTGTATCGTATTTGCTATGCTGAACCCTGCCGTCAGGGATTTTCTCTTCGCCTATGTAACATCATTGTCTGCAGATGTATCTAGTTTCTGCCTGATCGTTTAATTCATTAACTCTTTTTCGTAAAAAATGGTGAATGTTTGTTTTGGTCTCCTTCATTTTCTTCGTGTCATCAGGAAATTAGTTCGAAGGTGTATAAATACGCCGGGCTTTTGTTTAAAAGCTGGGTCGTCTACCATGAAATGTCGACAATTATAATGATATTAATCCCGCCTCCATTGACAAAAGAGTTCTTCTCAGTAACAAGAACGAAAAAATTATGATCTACTAAAAAAACAAAACAAAATGAATTTAAGAGAATAAAAACTAAAAAAAAATAATAAAACAGAAAGCGCAAAAATGTATGAAAGATAATTGTATCTGTCGTTAATCAAAATTCGCAGATTTGTTTTTGTTGTTTCTGCTTTTTATAAGACTGCAATTAGTATTTCTATTATTGCTTTTACATTTTTTGCTATTTGTTTTTGCTATAATTAGTAGTCGTTGTTGTTATTGTTGGAATTGCCGTCCATGTTATTGATGTTGTTGTTGTTCTGATGTTCTCCGATGTTGTTCTTGGCATTGTTGTTGTTGTTGCTACTCACGTTGTCATTAATGTTTTCTTTACCTTCAATATTGTAAGAGCAGCAACAGTTTTTATTACTAATCTTGGCAGCAGCAGCAGCAGTAGTAGTAGTAGCAGTAGTAGTAGCAGCGTTACGAGTAACTGTTGCTGCACTAGTAGGATAACACGCCGGACAAAAGGCTTGGCAGCATTTAGTCCGTCTTTACGTTCTGAGTTCAAATTCCGCCGAGATCTATTTTGCTTTTCATCCTTTCGGGGTCGATAAGTACCAGTTGAACACTGAGGTCAACGTAATTGACTCATCCCCTCCCCCAAAATTGATGTCCTTGTGGCAAAATTTGAAATCATTATTATTATTATTATTATTATTATTATCATTATCATTATTATTATTATTATTATTATTAGCAGCAGCGGCAGCAGCAGCGGCAGCAGCAGCGGCAGCAGTAGCAGCACTGTTTACGCCAGCGTACCAGGCCTCAAGATTTGCCTGTGCTCTTCCCGGTAAGACAACCAATAACCTTTTTCAGGCGTTATTCGCATTGCAGCCATTTTTAGGCAGAGTGAGGGATGGACTAGTTCCTCTTCGCCAGATTATGATGGATTCACTGCAAGGGAACGATGGCAACCATTGCCTCAGTTGACAGTTTTTAACTTTCTGATAATAGCAGACTTCATTTTTGAAGTTGACTGGGTTTTGTTGCTTCCACAAATGACATTGTTGCCGTTGTCACCATCATTACCATATCTTCAGGATCTTCATGAGAAAAGTACACACACACACAGAGACGTGTGGTAGCGAAGCATATCCACAGATATTCTACTGGCCTTTCTCAGAAAAACACTCCAAAATAAACAATGCAATCCTTGTTAAAACAAATATTTAGTTCTTGCTAATCAATTACCGTTCCTCTCCGTTCCAAAGATGGATCTTCTTTAATCAGTGAAGGCATTTCTAAGAGAGAATATTTCATAGATCTTATTTAGAATTTCAGAATCTTAGGGTTATCAAATATAATGGAGATGTAGAGACTGATCTGATGATCCCATTAATTGTCAATGTGTGGAATGGTTCACCAATTTCACGAGATGGAAACATGCAATACTTTTTTTCAGTGGACAAGGGAACTGGCACCAAACCCAAATGTGGTAAATTTCATGCTATTTCCTTCCTTGTAATTGTTGATAAGATATTTGAAATATTAAAGGAATTGTTGAATACAGTGTTCAGGTGAACCACAACTAAAAGAAAAATAATAAAAAAGGCCATCAGGTTTATTGTTGACGGATTTCAGGAAGCATGGAAGTTTTAAAGGATGTAATGTCTTGATAGCTAACGACTGCTGTGGGTAGGTTATTCCATGCTTCAACAATTCTGAGCGTGAAAAAATGATTCCGAAAGCCATAGATGCTGTTTTTTGATTTTATAAGCATGTCCGCAAATGTTTGTCATATGGAATTCAAAAAGGTGCCCAAGGTTGCTGGAAAGATGGTGGATAATTTTGTGGATGTTAACCAAGTCAGTTGCCAGAGCTTCAATGTATCCATGCCCAGGGAAGCAAGACATTCAGAGTATGGTAGACGCCTGGCGGCGGGTATTCGTTTTGTTGCACGTTTCTGAACAGCTTCCTGGAGATTTATAGGCTGAGCAAAATGGGTTCCAGACAAGTCGAAACGTTTAGATGCCTTAGTGGTTTATTGAAAGGTAATTATATGCAAATTAACTTTTATTTTGCTGTATTCGAGATCTATTCGTTTCCTTTAATTGCAGGTTTTTATCATATTACTAATTAATTCCTAATTAGTTGTAAAGCTCTGTAAATGAATACAGGCTACTATTAGACGAATTAAGATATGCTGTTGTAAGATTAATGTGTGTCTAATTATCGCAGGAATCGCTCCACTCTATTTTAACTTTCCATACGCAATATATTTCCTACAAGTACAGTTTAGTGGTATGGTCATTACATCAGTAAAACAGAATTTTTCGCTTTATATAACCGTGTTCGCTTTATTCCCATTGTAAATCCTGTTACATTATATTCAATTTGATACCACACACTGCTGTTTATAGTAATGCTTTGCATAAATTTTAGTTCACATGTATCACCAGTTGAAGAGCTGAGCAAGCGCCGAAACAGACAGGTGTACCGGTATTTTAACATACTATTTTCATTAAAAATGTCTATTCATTATATATTCATCTTGTGTATTCATTTCACAGAGACTTTTGTCATAGCCTACACTAATGATCTACCGAGTCGTAGAGTGTTCCCAGAGAATGAGCACTTCGACTGGACGAAGTGTGTGGCATTACACACGCATACAAACACATCGTTATATATATATATATTTATTTATATATATATATATATATATATATATATATATTTATATACACACATGTATGTATATAAATATATATACATATGTGTGTGCGTGTATTATGCACGTCATAAATAGTTTATATGTCATGTTTTATAAAAGGGTTATGTTATCTATATGGAATTTATATATGCCTATACACTTATCCATATATCTTCATACGCACACACATACACACACAGAGCTATAATATATATATATATATTTATGAATGCATATGCATACACATGCATATACACACGCGCGCACACATGTTTAAGTCGGCGCGAAAGCTTGAATATATGCATTCAGGCATCAATATCTTAAAGATACACTTGTGTGTATATCATACCTATGTGTGTGTGTATGCATTTACACATGTATGTGTGTGTATATATATATATATATATATATGTATATATATATATATATATATATATATATATATATATATATATATATATATATATATATATATATATACATGTATGTATATATATATATATATATATATATATATATATATATATATATATATATACGTGTGTTTACGTATGTATAAATTTGTGTAGGAACAGAGTGTGAGTGCCTGTCTGTGTGTGTGTGTGTATGTGTGTGTGTGTGTGTGTGTGTGTGAGTGTTTGTGCGTGTGTGTGTGTGTGTGTGTGTAATTATTTCATGCTTTCTGTCTTTGCTCGTGTTTATCCATTTATTTATCAATTTTAATTAATTTGTCTAAAAGTTAATTAGATATGAGTTTCTAATTAATTTCTAATTTTTCTATCTCCTCCAACTTTCGCACCTACCCCCACCCCCGTTCCTACCCTTCACAACTTCTGTTTTCTCTCCGTTCATCCACCACTGTTGTCCAATCAAATTATACATTCACACACACATACGGATGCACGCACGCATGCGTACGCACACATACAAATACTTACATACACGCACATGTGTTTATATTCATACATAAGCACACATAAGCACACATAAGCACACATAAGCACACGTGCACACTCACATATTCATATGCATGTACTGGTATATATTTTTATGTATGTACGTACGTACGTATGTATATATGTGCATGTATGCGTGTGTGTGTGTGTGTGTGTGCATTTGTGCGTGTGAACAAACCGACGCACCGATCGAGAGATACAGAGTAGAAAATAGAGAAAAATAAACAGACTTTGGGAACAGTGAAAGAGACGGGGCTGGTTGTGAACGTTGGTTCCTGGAGAGAGGAGACGAGACTTCGTAGTTACATCGAGTACGTTCTGTGTATCTGGCTTTGGAGTCAAGAAGGACAGCAGGGCATTGAGTACTAAAGTGGGGTGGGGTGGCAATGAGAGAGAGAGAGAGAGAGAAGGAGAGAGAGAGAAGGAGAGAGAGAGAGAAAGAGAGAGAATTGTTCGGCAGGGATATGGCAGTGACAGGTGAGAGAAAGACGAAAACTAAGAATAAAAGCATCGCCCGAGAGGAAGCAAACCAAATTAAACAGTCATTACTTTCTGGTTACAGCTATACTCAATCAACAGGATCTAAGCGCTTATTTATGGAATTTATGAGACAACAAAGTCGATGGGGTATACATCAATAGTTATGCCCATAATTATTCGATAGTTATCAAATGGAGTCACTATTTTTTATAGTTTTCGTGAAGTTTTCACGGGTCCACCTAGTAAAAATTGTTATCGTACAAAAAAAACTCGCCGTAAACAATTGCAGTAATGAAAACTTGGGAATCCAAAGTTTCAGGATTGCGGGTCCGGGTTCCACCCGGAATGTTTTTAAGTTACTCACGGAATCGGCCTGATTTCAAAATGGTATGATATGTTGGGCTACAGCGTCTAGGAATAAAGTTGAAAAAGCGTGACACACTGACAATCGCATTTATTATATTAGATATTCATCTCGTATATGATATACTTAACGCATGTGTGTTATTGAAAAGTCAGAAGCTGCATCCGTCCAGGAAAAATCCCTTTATAGAATTATCACGTTTCAAAAATACGATATCCTCCTAGGCGAAACGAAATTTTACCCCACCCACCTAGGTGACTGCAGGAGCTGCTTTTAGTGCATAATTCGAATTTTATTCAGTTTTAGCGGTGTCATTGCAAACTAATATATTGCTTATACATTGTGTTTATACACTTTAGACTGGTCGGCTCCACTTTGTTTCGAAGATGAAACGAGTATGTGACATTCTCGCCAAAAAACAACATGGTTTCATTTCGGTTCCAGTCCTATTCACCAGATTTAGCGCCTGCAGACTTCCATTTCTTCCCCAAGATGGAAATACAATTCAAAGGTCGTTGTTTTAACACTGTTGTCGAGATCAAGACCGAATCGCAGAAGGTCCTCCACTCGCTTACGGTTAACGCCTTCCAGGCCGGATTCCAGAAGTGGCAGAAATGTTGGGTCTGGTGTATTGTTGCGCAAGGTGATTATTTCGAAGATGATGTGAAAAAACTTAGATAAATAAGCTATTTTTTTTTATTTATCAAACATAACTAGCCAGGGAACCTTTCGATACCACCTCGTGCGTGCGTGCGTGCGTACCTACACTCAGATACATGTATAGGACTGCGTGCATATATCTGTGGAAACTGATAATCTTTCTTTGTGCAAATACACATACGCGAGACGCGCGCGCGAGCACACGAACACACACACGCGCATGCAATGGTGTTGACCTAATCGACCAATCAGTCTTTCTCGGATGGCTGTGTCCCTAACAAATTGCTTGTCTTGTTTAGCCACAGATGAACCTTGCTTCAGTAGATTTATGAAGACCGTCATTAACTCAGCTACAGTCGTTTTCAGACTGAAATGTTGTCACTTACGGAATATTTGACTGCTAAATCTAGCAGATCGATCAGCTGCACAAAGACTGTTTCGTAGTCGTATCATTAATAGTTATAGAGTTGTCTATTATCTTTGTGACTGTCTCTCGCTTTTGTGTGCCATACATACATACATATATATATATATATATATATATATATATATATACATACACACATAGGGATAAGTGTATGAATGTAAGTACATATGTGTGTGTGTGGTACGTGCACATGTGTGGATGTGTATATACACATAAGCACATACACTGAGAGGGCGGCTTTGCTATGAGTTACTTCATAGAGAAATTCAGACCATAAACTTCACAGCGGGTTATTATTGTTATACATATTAATATTACTGTTCTTATAAATTAAATGTCTGCCACATTTATAAATCAAAGCAAATGGAAAACAGTGACAAAAATAAAAGAAATTATTCTAGACATTTTTTACTTTCACTTTGTATTTTTTTGTCCTTCATTTGTCAGTAAAATACGCGAGATTGACTTCCAAGAACCATTTAATGTCAAGAAAAAACCCAGGATCAGTAAATATCAATACAGACTCTCTCTCTCTCTCTCTCTCTCTCTCTCTCTCTCTCTCTCTCTCTCTCTCTCTTTCTCTCTATCTCTCTCTCCCCCTCTCTCTCTCTCACACACACGCACGCACACACACACACACACACACACACACACACACACACACACACACATGATATATACCTAAGATTAAAGGGGATTTAGAAATCCGAGCGGTTTCCACATTCAGCATTCCTGAGAACACTGGTTAATGAATACATAAAAAATGGTCAAACTATTCCATACAAATTGAAATTCTAGAGAGAATTTGTTAGTTGTGGAGTTAGGGTTAGAGTAAGTTCAAGAATAGAAGTGATGGTATTACATTTATTCATTAATTACGATCGTTTCAATATATACATTTGCGCATGTGTGTGTGTGTGTGTGTGTATTCCCTTTCAACAAACCTTAGAGACTTTGAAACAACTTGTTAGTGCAAGTGCAGTCAGTTTGCATACTGGACATCAATAGGTTTTAGAAGTCATCAAGAGAAAAATGCTCAGTTTCGGGACCTTTGATGACTTTACTGCGCACCGGTCCCCTCACTGAAGTGAAACCCCCTACCTACTTGTTTGACTACCAGTATTCGACCTCAAGTCCTTTTCAAGATCATCACCTCTCTAGCCAGGATATACATGTTCAACCATATCCAATGGTTGGATCTCAACTGTTGCCTAGATTTCTTTCAAAATGGCGTTTGCTTGCTGATGTTTGACACCAATCGATAGCAGCCACTGTCTCAGTTTGGTTCCAACAAAACCCCATCCATTCAAATACTACAGGGAAGTGTATTACACTCCAACCAGTATCTACACAGTCTACTGGTTCCGTCTGACAATGCTCATCTTTCTTAATCTGGGCTGCAACTGTACTGTCTTCCTATTGGACAGTTAATTCAACAAGGTGTATTATCTTACTTTCATCACACCATCTTGTCGTATCCAGCTTCTTCTTTGTTAGTGTTGGAAAGAGGCGGTCACACGCTTCAAAATCTGCTGCTGCCTCCTCCCATACTCCATCTCAGTTATCCTCATTCACAAATTTCTCCTTTCGTTTTGGGTAACCATCTTGACATTGACAAACGTGATAAACTGTTTACTACCATCCTTCTGCGGTTTCTTGATCATTTCCGTCTGCTTCTTACCGACATTGCAGAGTATTTTGAGGACCTCATTGTATCTCCCTCCATGTATACACTTCCAACGCCATCGAGCAGCTAGAACATGCTTTAGCGCACCAACTTTTCCTCATCACCAGTTGTCATTCGCTATTTTCCACTTCAGCAGTTGAGGGATGTGATGGTATTAAATGGCAATACATCAAAGGTGGATCGAAGGAGGAAGCGGAACTGTGAGGTGCTCTACTTGCAAATATCATCCCGCCAAACCTTCTTTTCAATAACTTCCCACTTGATTATCTGGACTTGTTGATGGCACTGAATCGAATGCAGTTCCCTTGCCTGATTTTTCGGGCCTTAACACAGCCATGAACTGCGGCTCTGCACTCCCTCTGTGTCATCGATGAAAATGGTTTAAACGGATTACAACCAATGCCTTTCCAATTGCTTTGAATTGCACTCCTCCCCCTTCTCGATGCTCCAATGATGCTGTTATGTCATCAGTTTCTTTTTTTGTGCACAGTTTTCCTGCAGTTTTTACATCTGACGGATTGTCCTGTACTTCTACAGCTTCGGACTTCTTCATTATAATGACTGTTTGCACCTTTCCAGATTTGCAGATCTTAGCAATTAATTTGGCAGTTGACGAGACAGCTTTCGATATGGCCCTGAACTGTTAATTGTTCAAAGTAAACCGAGCCATTTCTGATGCAAATACTGCATTTTCGCTTCATGGTCTCCACTCTTGATAATGCTACCTCGTATATGCTCAGAGGGCAAGCAAGATAGAGCTATAGACCAAAATGCAAACACCAAATCTTGTATTTCTCTGGTAGTTTTGACTTATCAATTGCTTTTCACCCATCCTCAGTTTGTGCCATGATCTCAATGCCTCTTCTCTTATCAGACAAGATGGTGTACCATCGTTCTAAACTTTTTACAGGTTTCTTCTTAACATTTGGTATGGTTTGTCCTGCTATTTTGAAATTCATTTGCTTCTGCCAACTTTAAACAAATGCCGAACTGTGTGAATTCTTTGCTTTAATACCCAATCGTAGAGTAGTTATGTGGTCGCTAGACATGTTAAAGATAACAGTCAAATCTTTATATAATCGCACTCTAGGCTTTAAAAAAGGAAGAACGTATCGGATAATGTAGACGAAATGTTTACGGCTGGATTTCCTGTGATCCTGGTTCTTTTTTTTTTTACAACAGAGCTGACCTGGGGGCAAAACAACGACAGCAACAATTTTTGCCAATTTGGAAGGAAACTAGAGAATGGGCGAATCATTAAAACGAAATATTCTAAAGTTTCCTTAAAGGATTCTTTAAAATTATTACAGTTTGTTGCGATTGCAAATTAAATGTTGTTGATGTTGATGTCATCACAAATAAAACTTTTTCAGATTCATTAACAAAAGCATTTCACTGCTGGCTTTCTCTCTCTTTTTTTTTCTTGACAAATGAAGGAAGGTTGCGATGGTGACATGCAAATACCATTTATTTACTTCCGGTTGTTTTGTTTCAGATGTTAAATTATAATTATCGGATTGTACGAAGACAAATTTCAGAAAATATTTTCAACAAAAAAACCTCAAGGTTAATTTTCTGTAAAATGGAAAAAATGAAGAATTAAAATGGAATAAAGAACGAATTGAAATGGAATAAAGAACGAATTGAAATGGAATAAAGAACGAATTGAAATGGAATAAAGAACGAATTGAAAGGTATCTCTTGATGGAGTAAACAGATTAAAAAATAAAGTTCCTAATCCTGATACTTTCAAAAAGATAAAATTAAATTTTAGTAACATCAATAATCTTATGACTGTTTCTTGCAAGTCAGCGACGATGGGAAGCACCATTGCTTGGACAAGTTTCTCAACCTTAAACATTCTTTTTCCTTTCCTTCTCTCTTCTTCTTTCTCTTCATTTTAAAATTCATTATTAAAATGCAGTTGATAATTCGTTACGCGGAATTCCGAAGTCCGGTTTTGAGTCTAACAATTTTAGGGGTAAGAGAGAGAAACCGCTTACATGGAAAGATCGGGAAGGTTTGAAAATCTGAGAGGGTCACTATAAACAGCAGTGGCCCCAAGATAGTGCCCTGTGGAACACCACTGGCTATTTGCGTTTCCTTGGCCACTACTGCCTGACGTCTATCCTTTAGAAAGTTGTGCAGCCATTCTCCAAGTTTTCCGCATATGCCCAGATCGCGCAGTTTGTGACATATCATACCATGGTCAACTTTGTCAAAGGCTTTTGAAAAGTCGAGATGTATCACATCCACGCTTGAGTCTTCAGCAGCTTTTCTAACACCCAGTCGTAGTGTTGCAGGAGCTGTGTCAGACAGCTTCTACCTGGACGAAATGCATGCTGGGTGTCAGTCAGTAAGTCATTTTCTCCTAGGAAGGTGATTAGTTTCTTGCGGACTATTCATTCTATTACTTTATTGATATGTGAGGTCAGAGAGATAGGCCTATAATTTTTAGCATCTGCTTTGTTTCCTCCCTTATGGATAGGGCATATCATCCCTTCAGTTTGTTATATATATATATATATATATATATATATATATATATATATATATATATATATATAAATTGGATCTCTTCCTGTTACGGGTTCCAGACGAGCTTACCTCACGGCAGGAAACTCAGATGAGGGCAGCAGCATGAAACTCCCTCATTGACCAAATGCTACATATTAGAGGAGGTTCCAATTAATGGTGTAGCTCAGTCAATGCTGGTGCTCCAGCATGACCACAGCTTTGCAGCTGAAACATTAAACAAATATTTATGTATATATAATGCCTTTGGTCTCAGTTTAAGCCGAACTTTGCTGTAAGATAAAGTTTCTGACTGCAACCATCTCATATTGTAAAGAAATGCTGATCTTCGATATTAAAATTAAGATAATAATGTGTCAAAGAAGAGAAATGCAAGCATGGTAGATTAGTCGCAACATTGAGTTCTTCCATTGACTGTAGAGTAAAACTACTCCAAATTTTGATTCTGAAACTAACATCTTGAAGTGAATTTCAATATTTTCGCGCTCCTTAAAATGAAAAGCAGTGATGTAATAAATATGCCGTGAGTGATAAAATAAAAAAAACACAAAAAGTTGGCCAAATGACACACTCAAATGATGAATGCTCTCATATGGACTCATCTAATCAATCAATGACTGTAGTACTGATCGATTCTGTCGACCGATCCGCTGTGACAAAATACACTTGCTTGTTGGAAGCTGTATTGACTAATGGCTGTCAACTATTGGATGTTCACTATAGAGTGAGGTTGTTGAAGTAGTTGGAGCGAGGCGGTGTGTAATTATCTCTTTACAATTGTGCCTGTGGTTGTTGAAGTGGTTTAGGGTGGTCATAAGAGAGCAGCCATATGAGTCGCTGCTCACTGGTTGTTGAGCCCCAGATCAATTTTGATCGAACAGACCTTATGGCCACAAGCACTGCAGCCTTGACCATAGGTCAAACAAAATGTATCTAGAACTGCATAATAATTTGTATCTTAAAAAAAAAACACTGTCATAATGTCTAAGACCTTGGCGGTGGAAGTTTTTATGGTTGTGATACAAATATAATGTAATGGAGGGGGTGGGAAGACGATGAAAGCCACTGCTTCCAACACCGGGTCTTTCTTCTTCACAGTAAAATAACTGATTCCACCGTGTGAATATTTTTGTGGCTCCATTTGTTAGATCCTCGCTGTTTCTTAAGTCAATTAGTTAAACAAAAAGGTATTACAATGGACAGGCTTTTCTAGAATATCTCTTCATTTGTCTCTTGTTCACGTCCTGAAAATTTTATTTCTCCACATTTCACCAACGATCTCAATGAAAGAAAATCGTTACATTTCTTGGCTCGTCTCTCTTGATGGGAATTTTCCCTTTCCAACATGGCTGTCGGTCCAGTTAACAAGTTGAATACTGTAATGAGTCAGTATGGCCGTTAATTCAACATGGCCCTATTTTGTCAAGTTGCTGTCACATATCGAACAAATACAAGCTTTTCTGGAAAGGTAATCTTCGATATCCACTTAAGTTTGTTCTTCATTAGGGTAACTGATTTTAACTATTGGTTTATGATCAAAGACGCTCTATCCATGGCCATCTCGTCATTTTGTATATCAGGGATAACATTACCCTACATATCCTTTTTTGTTTAAGACAGTAAAGCGAAATTTGAGCTAGGTCAGGCTACAATTTCAATCAGGTTGAACGACAACATTATATGTAGCCGATCCATGTTGTTTACTGCTGTGAGATGTAGTCGCTGAAATGCAGCAATCGAATGACAATAATTGAATGTCCCTTGGCAACGGGCACATGAGAGTGCCAAAGACCAGAACAGAACTTACAATTATACAATAAAAATGTGCGTCAACATATTTAGCGAGGAATGCATCAAAAACTAATGAGGAATAATTTGTGGCGAGGCATATACAACGTTAGTTCAATGATTTAACTGGTATATAATCAACTTTGATAACTTTCCACAATCGGAGAGAGAAGACAACACAATTTTCGTCAAATTCCCAAACAACATATACACCTACATGTTATTATATACGACGTATGTTTATCTACACGTTAATCTATATGATAACTTGTACGTAAATATTTGTGTTCATCTACGTAGTGACCTACATGTTCATATGGATACAAATCTGTAGGCAAACATATATATGTTAATCCACATGCATCTCCGTCTATCAGTTAACGCACGCACGCACGCGCACACACACACTGAAATATAGACATTAATCTCCGTGTGAATATATTTCTGAATCTGAGAATTTACATGTTACCGTACATGTTGATATTTGTAGCATGGAAGGCGGTGAGGAGCTGGTAGAAGCGTCAGCCCGTCGGGTCGAATACTCAGCGGTATTTCGTCTGTCTCTACGTTCAGCTTTCAAATTCTGCCGAGGTCGACTTTGCCTTTCATCCTTTCGGGGTCGATAAATTAAGTACCAGTTGCGTACTGAGGTCGACTGGCCACCGCCTCCAAAATTTCGGGACTCGTGCCTAGGGTAGAAAAGAATCGTTGGCACGCCGGACAAAATGCTTAGCGGCATTTCGTCCGTCTTTAGGTTCTGAGTTCAAATTCTACATGGGTCGACTTTGCCTTTCGTCCTTAGGGGGCCGATAAGTACCAGTTGAACACTGGGGTCGATGTAATCGACTTATCCCCTCCCCCGAAATTACTGGTCACGTGCCAGAATTTGAAATCACTATTTGTAGCATGGAGGTATGTCACTAGACAGGCAAACAGTGTTGTCTTGTAGCCCCAGGTTGGTCCTAAACGGTCATTCTTATGAACAAAAGCCTTCCAGCCATGACTATCCAATATGTTTCTCTAACTACACTTAGGATACAAATATGTCCTTTTCAAAGACAATAGATTGTCCTTTGAAGATTTGGCTGCTATTTCAAAGAGGTCATCTCCGCATAGGACGTCTGTGCATATGAAGAGACAGAACAAGCGGATGGAGAGAGAGAGGGGGGGGGGGAGAGAGATAAAGGTCAAGAAAGGAAGAGAGAGAGAGAGAGAGAGAGAGAGAGAGGAAATGAGGGAGAGAAAAAGCTGTGCTTCTGTCATTATAAATATATAAATATATCCACGAGCCCACAAATATGTATATTATTATTGTTGTATATTTTTTTGCATATTTGTGACATGTGTCTGTAGATTCCGATGGAATTACGGAAATATCGAAGCAGAAGTGGGGAGTGGGAGGGAGCGGGAGAGAGATAGAAAAGGAAAATTTTCTGACAAATTCCAGATCGATTGCTAGAAAGATATCTGTGTCTGTCTGTCCTTCTATCGATCTGTCTATTTGGAATCTGTCAACGTATTTTCTTTATCTTCTCCCATCCACCCTCTCCGCAATTCTATTATATTTCATTCTTTCCACCCACATTTCTATACGTGGTGCACAAATATATATGCATAAGTGATAGGAACAGCGCTCTGTTACCCTCCCTCTCACACACTGTCTATATACACACACATAAATACAGATACATACACACATATTTGTGTGCGCATATATGTGGCGCGTGTGTGTGTACACGCAACTCATTCATTTCACTGCACGAACTTCTCCCGATCCATATGCAAATTCCGCAAAGCGTTGTGCAGTGAATGAACACGTCCATGATGTCACGTGACCGGATATGCATACTTCGGTCATGTTACAAGTCAAATGCCATCAGTGATTTTTGTTAAGATATTTCGGATTGAAGCACGAACTACAATGGGCGATTGAGATATTGTGCTCTCATGGAAATATATCTTGTTCTCTCTTCTTAGTTAATCTGTCAATATGTTTGCCTCATTCTAATTTCGTTTGGCCTTCTCTTCGTCCGTCCGTTTCTCTCCCCCTCTTTTTACAAGCGACCGTCACATTAATGCTACGATGATAGCAGATGTAGTGTTGTTAAGTAGGTGTTGATGCTTGGAGCATTGTACCAACTTAGTTATTTCTGTAGACCTACAACAGTGGATATATAATAGTCAGATGAAGAGAGGAGGGGAGTTGATCCCATATGGTGCAAAGGAGCGAAAAGAGAAGATTAATCCCTGTTCACAGCGAAGGCGGGAGTCCAGATGGCCCCTGTGCAAAGACCGTCCGAACACAGACAGATATTGTAGTGAATGACCAGTAGAGCGGAAATGGCGTGAGACCAGGGTGTCATTGCCGAGTCTGATGTTTTGGAGGTGCTCCGCGAACGGGTCAGCCAAGCGGCGTCCCGTTTGACCGATGTACAGGGAAGGGCAGAAAGAGCGGGAGATGCAGTAAATGACGTTGCTGGAAGTGCAGGTGAATGAGTTGGTGATGAGATAGGGACGATGAAGGGTGCTTGTAAGGATGGTAGTGTTGGAGAGGTAGGGACAAGTACGTAGCGTGGACGGGAGCAGAGGAACGAGCCAGGCTGAGAGGTGGGGTTAGGGAAGAAACTGTGGACCAGGAAGTCACGCAGGTTGTGGACTCGTAAATACATACACACACTCGGATTCGAGCACTATTTTTTTTCAGCCTCTCTATCTATCTATCTATCTATCTATCTATCTATCTATCTATCTATCTATCTATCTATCTAGCATGTTTATTGCCACTTCAACATGACTGTTCCGTAAGAACCGACGTCTCTACAAATCTTTACAAAATTATAATAACTTGTCACTTACCCCTTTCAAGTTGGGGTTTCCTATCTCACTGTAAGTTTTCTTTTCGTTTGTGCTTTTCATGTTGCCTCTTTTTGTTTCTATTTTCCTGCTGTTTTATGGGTTCTTGTATTTCCGTCTCTAAGTCTGTGTGTTCAAGTATTTGTGTGCCTGTGTGTGTGCTTGTATTTGTGTGTCTGTGTGTTCGTGTATGTGTGTGTCTGTGTGTGCTTGTATTTGTGTGTCTGTGTGTTCGTTTGAGTGCAACTCTATGTGTTTCGTCTGTGTCTCTATGTCTTTAGGTTTCCGTAGTTCTGAGTTGTTTCGTTTCTGGTCTGAATGACTCTGTACTTTTAATTCCTTCGCTGGTACTCCCTCTGGTAAATTTACTCCGTTTCTCGTCGTGGGTTGAGTTTCTTCTTCCATTCCTTTACACAAGGCACACACATACACACAGACACACACACACACACACACACACACACACACACACACACACACACACACACACACACACACACAACACTTAACTTAAAGATGGACTCGAGCATCCAAGCAAGAGACACTTTTACACAGTTGCTTTGAGCAGTCGATCAATCTGCTACAAATGACAGTAAAATCTCTTTCGAATCACACTTTACCGTCTTAAATAAGGAAGTATCACAGTTAATGTAATCCTGCATACATCGAAAAAGTAACGAGGTCATAAGTGGAATGTCTTTGATTAAAAGGTCTTCTCGATAGGGGCTGACCAAGGGTTAAACAGCTGCCATAACAACACACATTGTGTTCTACTGCTCTACACACAAACAGCGATTATGGGAAAATACGACCGAGTTAATCGTTCCTTACCAAATACTTCATACACACTAGTCTGGCTATTTTCGGGGTGATAATTGTTCGTCTTATTACGACTTTCAACATTCACCGAACTCTTCATAACAAGAGAGATATTATAAAAAGAAGGATCTCAAGTGTATGGTACTTACCTACTGTTGTTAACAGCATGTTGTCTAGGAAAAGGGCGATGAAGACGATGAAAAGTACTAACTGACGAGAATTGCGACATCTTGAAAACAAGTCAATAATATAGTTCCGTCCAAAAGATTCTGTCATTGTGCTGACGGCAGCGTTCTTGGTTTCAACTCAAAATGACGAGGCCAAACTCATCCGACGCTTCCTAAAACGAGAAATAAAAATAAAAAACACAATATAGTGAATTGGTGAATTTAGTTTGACGTTCTTTCCTCTCCTGTGTCTTGTATGTACCATAGTTTGTTAGAGTGTTACTGTGAGGCTGTCTTCGCGTAAAACACGTTCAACCTCACTAGAGAATTCCTCTTAAAAGTCAGTAGGAAGAAACATGCGAACAGGAATCTTAGAGTTGAGATTGATGACGAAGGTCTTCACCAATTCTTTAGTTAACGATTAATCTAGATGAATCCATGAGGTGTAAGTGAAGTGCAATGATTGAAACAAAAGTCGTAGCCTCGGATTCTTTGAAAATTTACTCCCACTTCACAGTGCTCTGAAACGCAGACAATCATATTCACATACATATATCTATCTGCAAGTAGACATAAATATGCACATATTATACATGTACAGTACATGTGTATATTACACACACACTCATATACACACGCGCGCATCTTGGTCTTGGCCTGTAGCCTCTGTAGGCTGAAGGGTTTGCCATAAGTCCTGAAACTGGTCTCGATGCTGGTTTCGTCGTCGCTACGGAAGGCAACCGGCAGAGTGACTGAGAACAGGTGAACAGTGAAGTGCAAGTACAAAACCCTGCTGGAGTCAGTTAGTGAATGAGAAGGCGTCGGAAGAATCTCTATTGTCCAGTGCTCGTACGAGCATGAGGTCGGGGAACTGTCGCACCATGGTGATAAATTTATCCCATAATCCTCCAAAGCCCCTCATGACCGACGGTCTCAAAGGCCTTGGTTAGATCTACACTTCCCCCTGAAGTTGGCATGCGGCAGAGATCATGTCAACTGTCCCACGACCCTCTCTGAAGATATACTGACTCTCTGACAGGTATCTGTCTTGCATATGGTGAGTGAGATGGTTAAGGACTCTTGAGAGTATCTTGCCAGTAATGGCAAGGAGAGAAATTCCTCGATGGTTGTCACAGGACTGCCCGTTGCCCTTTCTCTTGTAGAGACGGACAGTAGAAGCGTCCTTGAGCACTTGAGGAAAAACTTTTAGTTGCCACATGATCTAGATGAGATTGGTGAGCTTCTGTGCCAAGATTGGTCCCCCCTGCCTTGTATAGTTCAGCAGGGGTGGAGTCAGATCTTGGTGCCTTGGCATTCGTGAGAAGTTTGCTTCCTGAACCTCTGCTTCTATTGGAGGAAATGCTGATGTCATGTTGTTCGCCGACGACTGCGCACTTAACGCCGCCACAGAAGCCCAGTTGCAGTAGAGCATGAACTGTTTTCGCACAGCCTGCAATAACTTTTGCCTCACAATCAGTAGTCAGAAGACAGAGGTCATGTACCAACCTGCCCCACAGAAGCTCCACCAGCTATCATTGTCGAAGGGGAAACACTGAAGGTTGTTAAGTTCATATACCTCGGCAGTAAACTCTCCAGATCATTGAAGATGAGGTCGATACACGCATCGAGAAGGGAAGCTCAGTGAATCAGTGTGAAAGAGGAGAGATATTAAGCTGGCCACCAAATTGAAGGTGCACCAAGCAGTTGTACTACCTACGCTACCGTGCGCCTGTGAGACATGGGCGGTTTATGAACGCTATACTAAAAGCCAATTCACTTCCACACAAAGTACCCGAGAAAGGTGTTGAAAATCACCTGGCAAGACAAAAAACAATTTTTAAGTGACAACGCCGAGGGACGCGCGCAAAATTTTCTCTCCATTTAGAGAAAAGCACAAATGCATTTCAGATGCTTATTCCTCCACCTCCTATATGTGTGTGTGTGTGTGTGTGTGTGTGTGTGTGTATGCATACATACGTACATTATATATATATTACATATGTATACATATATATATTACATGAACATACGTCCCAGTTTAGCATCGAAAGACGACACAAAAGTCTCTTCACTTTTGTTTCGAGTGCTCTCCATTAATTTGTAGTGCTACACACGCACACACACGTATATATTATATATTTATGTGTGTGTGTGTGTGTGTGTGTGTGTGTGTGTGTGTGTGTGTGTGTGTGTGTGTACACTCATACACATATATAATATATACATGTGTGTCCCTACGTGTGTGTGTGTGTGCATGAGTGCGTGCGCTCGCGTGTGTAGTACTACAAATTAACAGAGAGCACTCGAGACAAACGCGTAGAGGCTTTTGTGTCGTCTTTCGATGCTAAACTGGGACACATGTTCATGTAAACGAGACCTGATTCACCGAGTTCCCTCCACCCCCTTTACTACCCATGATGCTAATAAATCTCACAAGACCAGAGACTAGCAACAAGAAAATCTGATGAAGTTATTGATGAAAGTATTTGTCAAGTAAAGATAGTCGTATTTGCTGATCAAACAGTGTGAATTGTGTGCTAACTGATTGGCCGGAAGTGATCAGTAGCGAGAGTTCTATCACCTCATCTCTCAGATATTTGCGCTGGTAAATTAATGGAGAAAGGAAAACGTGTCACACCCAACGGACAAATAGAACTGACAGAATCGAAGACAATGTTTAGTCGCAGCCGAAAGTCAGTTTTGCTTCATTAGGTCTAGGATGAAAGACATTCCAAACGTGGTTGTCTAGTCTTTTTATTAAGGTATATTGTATCTAAGACTATATTATCTAATGTGTCCTCTTTATAGACAGTTGTATGTGTGATTGGAGGGAGAGTCAGCTGCTGTTTCTAACGGGTCGAGTGACCATAATCGGTGTCCGCTGTATTTGTGTGGCAGTATCGGTAGTGCTTCAGTGGTAGCAGCTGCAACAGTGCCTTTTCTCCATAGTTTTGCTGTAGAAGCGTGATGGTGATTGCAATGATTGAGGGGTCGAGCAGTTTGTATTTATATGTTGTGGTTGTAATGCATCATCGCAAAGATTGTAATGGATTGTTTGGCGGTAGCTGTAGTGATGACGGTTGTCACAGTAGCTGTATACTACTACTACTACTACTACTACTACTACTACTACTACTACTACTACTACTACTACTAGTAGTAGTAGTAGTAGTAGTTTTGATACAAATCTTGTATTTTGAGCACACTTTTGTATGGGACAGAAACTTGTAACCTCTCACATGTGTTGTCTGTGCAATATCTGCAACATAAAATGGCAAGATATCAAATATCAAAATCTTAGAAAAATGTAACATCTCCAGTATCCAAAGCCTGCTGCTGAGACTTCAGTGCAGATGGGTAGGACATGTTGTTTGAATGAAAGATGACTGCATTCCGAAAATCTTTTCTGTGGCCACAGAAAAAGGGACGAAGGTGCATCGAGACCAGTTTCAGGACTTATGGCTAAGAAAAAGGCACAAAGGTGACCTTAAAGAGAGAAATATAAATTAAGGCAATAATATTATGCTAATGAAACAAAGATAAGAGATTTAGACTAAAGACAGACAAACAATTACATTAGGTAGGGACAACACGAAATAATAATTAGGAAGACGCATTAGATCAAAATTTAAAAACTGAGCTAAATGCCAAACGGTAAATAAAAATAATAATAAAATGAAATAAGACAGTAAACATCAACACTTTAGCTGACACTGAAATGGAATCACAATTTTAATACTCTCCATTGGACGGAAAACGGAACCAGCTTCACTAGATTGTAAGACAAGCAACATAATAATTGCATTTAGAAAAATACCGCCCTTTTACAAATCTGAAGGGAAAGATTTTATTTACGATGAATACAGAGGTAGAAGACTTATGCACGCACACATACACACACTCGCGCGCGTACTTACATGCATATAAGTTGGCCAGATGGATCCTTAGAACTTTCAGAACGAGAGAACAGGAAACCATGATGGTCCCCTGGATCACATTAGTCCTCAGCCGCTTAGACTACTGCTCCTAACTATATCACCACACAGTGTAAAATTAACGGCAGGACTCGAAGCAACAGTGAAGTTACATAAAGATCTCAACAGGTCAGCTACTGAGAACGGCTGAAAATGTTGATACTCTCTGGAATGAAGGAGGGGAAAATATGCAGTGATATACATTTGTAAAATCCAGAAAGGACTAGTGCTAAACTTTGGCATTGAAAATTACACAAACACCAGAATTGGCGGGGCCACTGTATAGTGCCAAAGATCCCATCACCATCAAGATAGAGGGCCAGATACAGCAACAGCTTGGATTTCAAAACCTCACAGCTCTGCAGTATTCTCCCAAAATACCTGAGAGCCCGACATGGAGTGGATGTTGGTATCTTCAAGACAAAATTGGATCTCCTCCTGTCGACAGTTCCGGATAAAACCTATCTCACGGCAAGAAATACTGAGGACAGCAACATTAAACTACCTCACTCACTAAATGCCACGAATCAGAGGATGTTTTAAGTAATGAAAATATAAAAATGTAGCAAAACTGAGGGCGGTGCCCCAGCATGACCGCAACTCTCGAACTGAAACTAGAAAAAGAATTATTACTAAGAAATAAGTAAATAGTTTCTCTTCCTCGGAAGAGAAACGGATTAAAAAGCGATGTGTGTGTGTGTGCGTTTATGTTAAGATATAAAAACAATTCTATATTAAGCTTAAGACTTACTCAATACGCTTTAGTAGAGTATGTTTATAAACTTTTATAAGGAAACGGTTGACTGTGACTCCGAAGTTTCGGCTTGTTCATCTTCATCAGGTAATCTGAGGATGGCAAACAGGCGGAAACTTGGAAGTCATTGTCAATCTTTTCATTGTATAAGTTAATATGTGTATGTATGTATGTATGTATGTATGTATGTATGTATGTATGTATGTATGTATGTATGTATGCATGTATGTACGTATGCATGTGTGTATGTATGCATGTGTGAGTATGCATGTGTGAGTATGCATGTGTGTGTGTATGCATGTGTGTGTGTATGTATGTAGCTGTGTTTGTACGCTGGTAGGTAGGTAAGTCGAAAGTAGATAATAGGTGGGACATGACTGGCTGGTTGGCTGGCTGGTTTGTATATAGAATGGTTGCGAGTGAATGAGATGGAATTAGCTGGCAAGATAAGTATTTGAATAAATATTGAGAGAAAGAGAGAGAAAAGCAGAGAGAGAGAGAGAGAGTGCAAGGAGAGAGAGAGAGAGAGAGAGAGAGAGAGAGAGAGAGAGAGAGAGAGATAGAGAGAGAGAGAGAGGTGGGGTATGAGTGTCAGAGAAAAACAGAGGTTGAAAGATTACTCAGAATCAAAAAAAATTTCTTGTCGCCTTCAAAAGTTGAAATATTCTGAAAGAAAGTGAGAAAGACAGTAAGGAAGAAAGAAAAAAAGACAGATTTAGAAACAGATATAGAAAAAGAGAAACAAAGAAGTTGAAGAACTTCACAATGGCGTCAAATTCTCCACCAAAGCTGGAACTCTCACGAAGACAATCAACTCTGATTTTATTGTTAGCTCCACGTATGTCTTATTGGGGCAGATACAAATAATGCATGACATACAGTCATATATATATATATATATATATATATATATATATATATATATATACTGCATAAAAAACTGTAACAAATATACTCACGCACACTATAACAAATGCACTTACACATTTGTATATATGCATACTTTCATACACACCTACCTTCCTACCTACCTACATATATACATACGCACGCACGTACATGCATATGCACATGCATTCACACACACACACACACACACACACACACACACACACACACACACACACATTTCAAACATAGATTGTAGTTATGTTTACAATTATAACTGTTTTTATAAGATGTACATACAACCACACGCGCAGGCATACATATATATATCTATAATGTGTGCGTGCGTGTGTGAGTGCGTGTATGTGCGTACATGTACGTGTGTGTCTATGTGTTTGTGTATAGAATTTTGCTTATTGTTATACATACAGGAATGATCTATATTCAGTGTATATACTTATGGTATATATTGTATTCTTGCAGGCATACAGTCATGTATTCATCTATATCTCGTCTTTGGTATCGACTTTTATTCATACTTGTGTGTGACTCACACGAAAAGATAGAGCATTGGGTTTGTCTGCGCAGCATTTAAATACGCGGCGTCGATGGAGATTAACTGCCCGCTGCGACAGCAGCGAAACGCCTTCAACAAGAACCTTGCTTCAGATCTGGAAGCTAATGTTCCGTTCTAGTTACACAACAGAACTTACTTCTGTGAGCTCCAGAGAGACTCTGGATGTTCCATGCGTCTGTTGTACTTATGAAGAATTTTTGAAACGGTGGAGGGGAGTGAGGAGGGATTAATTTCTCTTTAAAGAATTGGTACCCATTTCTTCACATAAAGTAAATTAATGTCAGAACTGAGTTAACTAAATAGATGGAATACGGATTGATCGAGGGACAAAATGGCAGGTCGGTGTAAGTGAATATATATGTGTGTGTGTGTGTGTGTGTGTGTTTGTTCTTTGTGCGTGAACATAATGTGCGTGAACGTAATGTGTGTGTGAAAGAGAGAGGGGGTGAGAGAGAGGAGGGGGCAGAGGAAAGGGGAAGAGGGGGGAGAGAAATTAACAGAAAGACATAGATATACAGATACATTTACGTTTGCATGTGTATAAAGGTATGTGTATTTTCAACTTTATGTGTGTGTGTGTTCGTTGTGCGAGTAAGAAGCAACTAACGATATACACATAGAATTGAAGCAGACTGTCCCCCAAATACGTCCACCGCTTCCACCGCTGTCCTCCTACACACATTTACACGCCACTCTCCTCCTCTGTTCCGACGCACCATCTTTGGTAATAATGAATTGGTGAGAGACGCTGTAGAATTGTCTCCAGTTATTGCTGAGAGAATTCCATATTTTCTTTATTACTTTCCATATTTATACTTTGTTCTGTTATCATTATTGGTGCTGTTGTTGTTGTTGTTGTTGTTGTTGTTGTTGTTGTTGTTGTTGTTGTTGTTGTTGTTGTTGTTGTTGTTGTTGTTGTTGTTGTTGTTGGCCTTCTCTTATTTGCAGCTTTCATCAATATAGAGAACGAGGGCGCCAGTGTGTGCTGCAGGCCGTTCATATTACGCATGGATATAAACATGTACATAAATAGATGAATGTGTGTGCACAAGTGGATGTGTTTTTGGTTTGCGTCTGTGTACGAGCAGATATATATATACATATATATATATATATATATATATATATATATATATATATATATATATATATATATATATATACATATATATATGAGAGAGAGAGAGAGAGAGAGAGAGAGAGAGAGAGAGAGAGAGAGAGAGAGAGAGAGAGAGAGATTGATTGATAGGTATGCAACATCTCGGTAAGTGAAAACGAAAGAAAATTCAACAGTTTTTGTGTTGTAAATATTTAATTTAATTGTGGAGTTGTGTATATATTAGATTGCCCGGAAAGTTCTGAGCGTTTTTAAGTTAAATCATTTAACGATTCATTGAACACACCTGAAACGTAACACAGTTAAAACTTTGGCGTTGCTTGAAGTGGAAGTGCATCTCTTCAACTCTGCATTTAGTAGAGTTACAGGCCTGAAGTTGATAAAATCACCCCTCTCCCACTTTCCGGGACTTTCTCAGTAGTACAACCGCACCACTTATCGCCGGCAAGGAATCCCCCGTTCTGTTGCCAGTTGCTGTAGACATCTGCTCGAAGCTCCCGAATGAGTGTGGAATATGACGACAAAGCTCGTGGGGCAGATCTTTCAGCTCCATTGACCTCTCCCTCGTGCAACCAGCCATCGTGCCCCGTATTTCGTCAGCTGTTATCAGCTTTTCGCAGAAGTAGATGGTGGTGGTGGGAGTGGTTGTGAATAGCGGAATTGATTGTTGCTGTTGGTGCTGTTGGTGGTGGAGGTGGTGAAGATCTTAAATGTTTCAATAATAAAGAAAGGAAAGTTTGAAATGAGCACGACTGAATATTAACGTATGAAGTAAATATAACCAGAAATTTAAACCGTATTAACCGATTAAATATCGATCTGTCTATTGTAAGTTAAATAATCCAGGGTTTTCTATCATAACAATGTGATGGATTAATTTAAAATATGGATCAGTCATTGCGTAGGAAATTGGTTCAACAAACATCATCTGATGTAAGCCATTGTATAATGAAATGTTTTGGGCACCTGGTGTCAGCTTTGGCAGGAACTGACAGATTGTTGAGGGAGAACACTACAAACCATATGCCATTTCTCTCTCCCTCTCTCTCACACACGAACTTTATCTCTCTCACTATCTCATTCACTCGCTCTGCCCCCCCTCTCTCTCTCTCTCTCACACACACACAACGAGATAGTTGCAGTTTCCCATCTGGGATCTACAGACTTCTTGACCCCTACGTTAGAACAACATTATAGTTAATTCAAATCTCAGATTAAAATGAAATTTTGGATAAGTCAAACATGTAAATCTCATGCTACATGTGACCGATAAGCTAAAGTTAACCTACAAAAGTATAAAGGGAGATGGAATTCCTGTACTTGTCTCTAAAACAACGTAAGTTGACTAAAGTTGTGCCGAATAGGTGGTTGGTTTTGTCGAAACTGACTGGCACCGTTGTGGTACTGTGCCTGTCGCTAAGGGTTAGCTTTATACTAACAGCGTGAATGCAGTAAAATAGCTTAAAAGAATTCGTTGAGTTGACATATTGAACCGTTTTACACCAAGATGTCCACCAAAGAGACATAAGAATAAATTACAGCCGATTACCTATTCAGAACAAAAGCATTAGTTCTAACGGTAAAATAATTAGAATGCTGAGGTTGATTATAGAACAAAAATATAATTGGAACAGAGACAATGAATAATTTTACGCACTGGAAAAAATTTTTTTATACTTCAATAAAAGTAATGATGACGTCACGAATCACAGAGGCTGATGAACCAGGCTGATGACATAAAACTTATTGTCGATGACAGTCGATCGCAGATAAACTTCTATAAAATAGGGAATTGTAACATTGCTAAGAATTCTGTTTAGCGAAATACTGAAAATGTCAGCAGGAGATAAGAATTTTCTATTGCGTGGTTGAAAGCTCAGTGCTGTATGGATTTAGCCCTTCTTTCATTGATTAAAAATCAAAGTTCTATATATTGATACACTCAAGTATCTACAGCACTCTTCCTGTACAAACGGCGAGTCACATTCACAAAAACTGTATAATACACATTCAATATAATAGTAATAATGAGAAGGCAACTGCGGTGAGAGAATACAGAGAAATTATATATATATTTATATATATATATATATACGACGAGCTTCTTTCAGTTTCCGTCTACCAAATCCACCCACAATACTTTGGTCGGCTCGAGACTATAGTAGAAGAAACTTGCCCAAGGTACCATGCAGTGGGACAGAACCCGGAACTATGTATGGTTGGGAAGCAACCACACAGCCAGGCCTACGCCTATATATATATATATATATATATATATATATATATATATATATATAATAATAATAATAATAATAATAATAATATAGATTTAATCAAAAGATTAAATGTGGTACTTAAAATGTTTGAGGCACCAGAATTTGGTAGGATAAAAACCAAAAACAAAATCAAGAGATTTGGTGAATAAAATTTGAAGTTAAGCAACAAAAATTCAATAGGTTATAGCAGTACGTACGTTTCGTACAAGCTCCATTTATTCATGTAGTGAGAACACCACAGAAAATACAATGAAAATGTACTCCTCAGCTGCATAATGGAATTTCATTTTAGAAAGTCATTTTGAAGATGTTCTTCTTTCCCTCATGCTTGATTTACTCCTAACCTGCTGTCCACCACTACTTAACCTACCTTCCTCTAAATTTGAAATTACTACTATCCCTCCAATTCTTGTTTGATTCACTTGTCTGTGAAACAGCAGCATAGTCGAGATGTGTTTTCTTCTCTTACTCTTTTTTTGCAAACATCTTCAAAATGACTTTCTAAAATGAAATTCCATTATGCAGCTGAGGAGTACATTTTCATTGTATTTTCTGTGGTGTTCTCACTACATGAATAAATGGAGCTTGTACGAAACGTACGTACTGCTATAACCTATTGAATTTTTGTTGCTTATCTTCAAATATATATATATATATATATATATATATATATATATATATATATATATATATATAGATAGATAGATAGATAGATAGATAGATAGATAGATAGATAGATAGATAGATAGATAGGGAGAAAGAGAGAGTGAAAGAGAGAGTGAAAGAGAGAGAGAGAGAGAGAGAGAGAGAGTGGAAAAGAGAGAGAGAGGAAGAGGGAGAGAGAATGTGTACGCGCGGGTGTGTGCATTAAGTAAATAAGAAAGGAAACGAGCTGAAAGAGAAGAGTGACGAAGAATAGAATAGAAGACCGAAAATGACAACCATAGAATATTTAGAGTGAAAGGGTTGGAGGAGAAAGTTGCGGGGGTGGGGTGGAGGCGAAGTTATTGGTTTGAATTGCTTGAAATAACCGTGGGATATTTAATCATAGACTCTGAGAGAAGGAATATCAAGTTAACTATCTTCCTGTCCATGTTCCCTCAGCTTAAATGAACGAAAGATACCTTCCTGGCGAATGATTCATCTATCCGGACATTTGGGAAGAAGACGCAAAGCAAATGGCAAGCGGACAGTGAGGTAGGGGAAGGTGGGTGGTAGGTGGTGGGTGGAGCGAAAAATGATTGGATCTGATGATCGGTTAAATTAAGTCATCATCAGTCGTGGAATAACAATGACAAGACTTTGGATGATAACGAAAGAAAAGGTTGAGGTGTAGGAAAGAGCGATACAGAAGAGAAACGATGGAAGAAAAGGAAGAAAAAATAGGAGAGAAAAGCAGAGTGAAACTGATCGACAAAGAATATGAAACGAGGAGGCGGAGAAATGAGGGAAGAAGAAGGGAGGAGGAAGAAGAAGAAGAAACGCCGTAGCGAGTTCCAAGCGACAAACGCACCGTCGTAGTTGTTTTTCTAAGAGAACACTTATTTAAGAGAGCGACAGAAAGGGAGATCATTCTGCGAAAGGACTGTAGCTTTCTCAAATTAGTTATTGGACATTAATGTTGATTTCAGAGATTATATTTTCCCCAATATTATCTAACTGGGCATTGGCCC
This sequence comes from Octopus bimaculoides, assembly GCF_046866305.1. Lineage (NCBI taxonomy): Eukaryota > Metazoa > Mollusca > Cephalopoda > Octopoda > Octopodidae > Octopus > Octopus bimaculoides. The sequence continues at coordinate 47,420,022 of NC_142941.1, read as the reverse complement.
GAGGCATAGGTTTTGAAGAATTCTTATGTTAACGCACATACACACGCCACAAACGTGCGCGCATGTGTATAGATAGATAGATAGATAATAGAGCGATAGATAGATAGAGCGATAGATAGATAGAGCGATAGATAGATAGAGCGATAGATAGGTATTTGGCACAGCTTTACTCAATTTACGTTGTTTTAGAGAAAAGTACAATTACATCTTCCAATATACTTTATATTTTAACAAATTCTCAAACTTTGTGATTCCTCATGAAACCATTTGACTTTTCATTTTTAGTTTCGATTTCTACTACAGCTTCAGATGCCAACTGACTTAACAACCATTATACCATAGATAAACACACAGACTATCATTTCGTTTCTGCTCCAAGCTTTATGCTTTCTATTCAATCGATTTACACATCTAAGTATCCTTAGATGAAAACAAGCAATGTTAAATCTCTGAACGATGTATAAACAGTAACTGCACGACAACGTGAAGTATATTTGCCACTTAAATGCGGCACTGGAAAAAGTATATATGTATTTGCATTGGGACGCCTTCGCATCGAAGATTGGTGATTGTCGTCCGCTGACGAAGGGTAAATACCCAGAAACTCGAGTCCGTGCGTATCACGTCAGATCAAGATGGGAAGGATGACTTCCCTTTGCAAATGCCGACAGGGCACAGATGTGTGTCAATAGCCAGCTGGAGGAGATGTTCTCCTGGGGCTAAAAGCAACATTCACCCTTAGTGTTTAGCCGCATTTAAGTGGCGAATATACTTCACGTTATATATATATATATATATATATATGTACTGAAGTATTTGTATGTATGCGTATACATATATATGTATATATATACACCTATATATGTATGTATACACATATGTATAATACATACATACACATGTTTATGCATATACACACAAACATATATATCCATATGTATATATAATTATGTACACATATGTGTGTCTGTGTGTGTAAATCAGAACATAATTTATCAATTGCATTTGTATGCAAACACAAAAAGTAACTTTTGCTGCCAAATAGGCTGTTTACAGATGTATGTTTCTCTCTCTCTCTCTCTCTCTCTCTCTCTCTCTATATATATATATATATATATATATATATATATATATATATATATATGTGCGTATGTATGTAAGTATATATATATATATATATATATATATATATATCATCTTGCATGCAAAGTTGTATGTGTGTGTATTCAGTGAGAGAGAGAGAAACAAAGAGATAGAGAGAGACTTATTTAAGTGTATATCCATGCTTGCGTGCGCGTGTATACGTGTGTGTGAATGTGTTTGATAAGACACATCCCATGTGTAGAGTGGACGAGGGAATTAAGCTAAATTCAATAATGTTTTCTGATCGATCTTCGATTTGCACTGAAGTCACTCTCACTCGAATGTTGAGGGACGACTAAGTTGTTGTTGATGAAGAATCGTTCCAGCCGTAACCATCTATCCTTTTTTGTATTTTCTATGATGTCAGTGTTCAGCCTATCCTTTCTTCAAGATGGTGGCATTGGCAGTTGATAGAGATTTCGTTGCCACATCTAACAGGTCAAGCGACTATAATGAGGTCATTTCATTGATTCCTGTTCTGTAGTAGTAGTAGTAGTAGTAGTAGTAGTAGTAGTAGTAGTAGTAGTAGTAGTAGTTGTTGCTGCTGCTGCTGTTGTTTGCTGTGAGCGGACAAGTATACAAAACTCAAGCTTGGAACGTGATTTTTACCAGATTACCAAATAAAAAAATATTTCTTTGATTCTTTTCACTAATAGAAAGGTCTTTCGGAATATTTAAACTTCTCTCCCATTTCCTGGGGAGAGGAATAGCTAAACATTGTCCCTAACTGTATTTAAAGTTTTACACAGTAGCCATTTGTACTGTTTGTAGTTCAGAATGCCCGCCTGTGTGGTGGCAGGGACAAATTCTAACCACAACAAAAGCAAACGTCTCAACATTGAATACAACCAGCGAATTTTGTAAATACAAAAACGAACTTCAAAAATATAAATAGAAAACTTGACAATGTAGCAGGCAGTCACGGTTTCAAACACAAACGTTGGTAATTATAAATTTAAAGCGAGAGAAAATGATAAAACATTGACGTAAATGACAAAAAAACTTTAAACCGTAACGGAAGCACCATCACAAACAACTGTTCTTTTACTAGCGTAGCTAATTAATGGGTTGTAATAGACTTGAGTAATGTTCAGGGAAAACAAAAATGTAGGAGGGTTATGGCAAGAAGGAAGGGCCTCTTTACTCGAAACTGTTATCCAAGAACGATCTAAAAGGAAGTCGATATAACTTTGTTTTACCAGAATGGAGTTGAGGGTGCGCTGTTCGCAGTCTTGCAAGATGCATTTCCTTAAAACAAAATATATAGAACTATCTGCTTGTTATTTATAACTGACAATGATGTGAGAAGGACAGCAGAGGTCGTATGCCACTTTTTTGCCTCTTGGATAATGCCGCAATACAATGGCAGGGTGGTACTATGGCATTTTATCAGGCTACTTTGCATTGACACATATTTTCGTCGAAATGACTTCTTTTTTATCAAAACGAATCTTCACAGAATATTTTTGTACATTTAACACTTTATAGAATTTTGTTTCTCAACAGTAACCCGATTATCCTGTTGACATCAAATTTTGAGATCAACCAATCAGGCTATACGATACAAAATTCATTAGATCTTCTAGGTCTGGTCGATAACGATTATTTCTGCTTATAATCGAGATGAAGTCTGCGTTGAGTAGAAGGGTAGCCCATAGTTTTTTTTAGAAGTAAGCAACAAAATGATGTCAACGATGTCGTATATTGAAGATATGGAACGTACTCAATATGCAGGAGGCGAATATCTATTGATAGGAATGAAATTCAGAATCAGCCAACTTAACCTCAATTACACATCGAAGCAAAAACGACAGAATAGAAAATGCAGGTTGCAGCTGATCATTGACTTCTTGGTGTAAGCATGAGGTTTCAGTGATCTAATGAGTTAGCTTCCATTTCTTGCATTCATTTGTGAGCATAGAATTATGCTGAAATTATTATGCTGAAATGAAAGTATTATGCTGAAATGACATATTAATGCAAACAAAGTATGTTTAGCCGCATAATTTCTTCAATATTAAGAAGAATACATGAAAAAGACTACGAAACAGCCGTAACCCTATGGACGTCGCGTGGATAAATAAATATATATTCAGATCTCATACTTTCTGACTTTGTGGGTTTTTGTACTCCTCATGAAATATCTTCATCGAACGGATCTTCTGAACTTTCAGTTCCATGGACACTCTACAGTACACTTCTTTGTAACTGATTATTATGTGGACTGATAGCTGAGGTCCGTAAGAGGAGCTTACTGTGACGGCCGCAAAATTATCTGAATTCACATCTTAAACTATTCATTTATGTATGCATGTATGTATGTATGTATGTATGTATGTATGTATGTATGTATGTATGTATGTAAACGCGCGTGACTGTGTGTGTGTGTGTTTGTTTGTTTGTTTGCGTGGCTTTCTACGCTATAGTAAACAATAGCAGACCACAGACGTCTGCTCCATATTTCTGCATCCTCAACAACACCTGTCCACTTTCTGTAGGGAGAGTGGCTGCAAGATAGAAAAGTGAGATCGATACCCACCCTACCTCAGCTTTCACATAGCATCACTCACAACATCGAGCTCTAATCATTAACACAAACACAAACACCACCACCAACAACACCACTGCTAGGGGCACCACCTACACAATCCACATCTCACGATAATCACATGAATATCACTAATATCTACCTTACCGATCATTAATCCCCTGCTGCTGCTGCTACTACTGCTACTACTACCTTTCAAACTCGTTATAACTCTTAACACAAGATTTTTCTCCCCACCACCACCCTCTCTTATTAAACCCTCTACCACCACCACCACCACCACCACCACCACCACCACCACACTATCATCGGAACCATTTCCACCATCCATGTACTACCACCACCACCACCGCGACCACCGTTATAATCATCACTATTATCAATGCAAAGAGCATCTCCATCCATCATTCACACCTGCAACTTCAAACACTGCCACCACCCATACCACCACCACCACCACCACAAACTCGCACACACGCATACAATGACATACTCACGCGCGCATTTACCACCCTACCCCTAGACAACACCCCCCAGAAATTCAACATAGCCACCGCCGTCACCACCACCACCACCACCATCAGCGCCGCCCCACCAATCGATAACAAAGCTAATCAAAGACGGAAAATGGCAAGAGACAATGGCAGCGAAAGGAGACGGCAGCCATCATAGACTTCGGATCAATACTGTCACAGCCATTGCTGCTGCTGCTGCTGCTGATGTTGTTGTTGTTGTTATTGTAGTAGTTGTAGTAGTAGTAGTAGTAGTAGTAGTAGTAGTAGTAGTTTGTTTTGTTGGTGTTGTTGTTGTTGGTGTTGTTGCTGCTCTTCTTCTGTTGATGGTGGCGGCGGGAGTGGTAGCGGTGGTGATACTATCCAAGTTGCTGCTGTAGGTCAATACGTTGATGATGATGGTGATGACGATGACGATAATGATGATGATGAGGAGGAGGAGAAGGAAGCGGAGGGGGAGATCGAGGACGGAGAGGAGGATTGTTACGAACAGGCTGATGATGATGATGATGATGATGATGATGATGATACTACTGTTTGACGGATGTAGTGGTGTTGGTGTTGCTGTTGTTGTTAACGGTGGTGATAGTAGTGGCGGCTGTAGTTGTTGGTGTTGTGTTGGGGGTAGTATTTCCCGCGCTGCTGCTGCTGCTCATAGTTTTCCATTTCCATTGATGTTAACAATATTGCTTTTGCGTTGTTATGATTGTTATTGTTGTAGTTGTTGATATTACAAGCTGCAATTATTATTGTTTTTGTTGTTCAATTTGCGGCTGCCTTACTATTATTTCCAGATTGCCGCCCCTAGTGACATACTTTGTTCTCAACATCATCGTTAGGGGACGCACCACCTGATTTTCATAAGTTAGTGGAGAAAAAAAAATGGAAGAAAGCACTTAAGGAAGTAAAACATGTTTAAACATTCATCGATGTGTACAACACACATTCACGAACTCACGCACATACACATAACGCACACAACACACACAAACACACATGTACACATGTACACACACACACGTACACGCACGCACGCGCGCGCACATACAAACCTTAGCATAAACATCAGAAATGCGTAAATGAGATGAGGGTGGATGGGCAGAATCTGTTTAGGATGAAGGGCGAATTTCAAGCGCTGAGAACTTGTAGGAATCTATTCGTACAAGTTTTTAATCTTTAGTCTTTAATTTTACAAATTTCTATGAAACTTTGTATTAAGTAACTGTTTAAGTCTTCGGGTTTACATAAGATACATACATACATACAACAACAAAACAATATCCCACAATGAATTTGCAGTACCGGTGTTGATCCCAACATTTGATTGGTCTGTAGAGGAAATCCACTCCATAGATATCAAAACTCACAAAATTCTGACAACTGGGAACTTCCACAGAAACAGTGATGTTGACAGGCTCTACCTAAGAAGAAATGAAGGTGGCGGAGGCCTGAGATCAGTGCAAACAGCCTTCGAATGTCATATGGTATCACTCAGGCGGCACCTGCTGAACAACAGCAGCAAAAATAAACATATTAATGCAATGCTGAAAAGTGAAGTGAGCAACGTTGTACGAGTTGGCAGTGAACTCCTCAAGAAACACTCTCTTCCTGAGATCTCCTATACAGCCCCAAAACAGCTGGGCTCTCTTACCTCAGAGAAGATCTGGATGGAAAGCACTCGGCATACAAAAAAAAAAAAGACTATGCATGGGTATGTTGCCCAGAAGCTTGAAGAAGACAGAATTGACACAAGTGCAGCCTCTCTTGGACACAAGACCACTACATCACATCACACTTTGGAGGCTATGCATTTGCAATCCAGGAATAGGAGATTGCCACAAAGTACCTGGTGAACAAGAGAGACAATGAGGCTCTTGTAATCCCAAGGTGCAACATCATGTGTAGGCTGTGTCATGTTTCTGTGGAAGACATTACCCATGTGATTAGCAACTGTCCTAAAATGTCACGGTACTACGTTCCTATGCGGCACGATGTTGTCACTAATACAATTTATAATGTCATCCGCAAAAAAGACTTTCCTGAAATAAACTTAGAAAAACCAACTGCTATGGAATACGTTCATAAGCCAACTCAAGGAATACTGGTGGAATATTCCCGTCAAATCATTTGTCAAATGTAAACATAACAGGCCGGATATTGTTGTTTGGGACAGCGGGGTAAAGGTATGTACCATCATAGAGGTCAGCTGCCCTACAGATATAAATATCTCTTCGAAAATAAAGAAAAAGAAGACATCTATGGACAACTGCTTCGATACCTCCAGCTTCTATAACCGAAAAAAAGTAAAAAGACGAAAATATTGAAAGTCGAAAACTAATCTCCTCTGTGACCCTTCCTTGATATCACTTGTTTCACTGTAACTAGTGTTTGCAGTATTTAACATTCTTGCACCAAGTTTGAGAATGTATCTTCTTTTGTTAGTCTGTTGGAATCCAGTAATATTTCGAAATCTAGTTTTATCCTCACCTAACAACTCTCTCAGAGTTGTTAAAAAGAAAAAAAAAAAAGGCCAAAAGATGGATAAGTAGTTACCCAAATAGAAAAAAAAAGGATACTAATGAAAAATTGCGATCTTAAGAAAGGCATAAGTAAACTGGATCAGCGAAAGCTAGGAAATTAAAAGAAAAAAAACAGAAAGATAGGTTAGAAGAAATGTTTCAGGTAAAAAGAGGCAAAGAACTGGAAGAACGATTGAAGAACTAAAGCAGAAGGTAAAGACAAAAGATTACTTAATCAGAAATTACGACGAAAAATCCAACCAATAGCAAAATTACATCTTTTAATCAAACCAGAGACATCTGTTTTCGAGGGAGATGAGAGTAATGATAAGAAAAGACCGAATTCTGAAGAAAACAAGCTTTTTGTGGGAGAAAGTAGAAAGAAAAAATGCTAAGCACCGTAATAAAAGTAAAATGGATAAAATTAGAGAGAAAATGTTGTGGTGTAGAAGGATGTTAGCATCAGGAAAGTATATACTGGAAATAATTAAAAAGAAAGGTAAGAGAAAAGAAAGCAGACGACCAGAGCTGGTCCATGGCAGACGACCATAATTAGTCCATGGTTACTGGTTGAAAGAGTTTACGAGTCTCCATGAAACGATTGTGATGCAGCTATATGTCAATGATGTATGTATTACCGTGGTTAACAAAAGGAAGAAGATCCCTAACACTGAAAGACAAGGAAACTGCTGACACTAAGCAAGACGCACCACCCAAAATCAGACGATCACAGCATAGAGTCTGGTAAAGGAAGACAGACGACTACGCAAGAGAATGAAAGAGAAGTAAATAAAATACAGGAGATCAGGTAAAGTAAAAGAATTATATAAGGTAAAGGAAGAAAAGTGGTAAAAAAAACGGGGGGTTGTAAAGAAAGTGGTCAGAATGAGATGAAGACTGACAAATATATAAAGGTAAGGAAATACAAGTAGGTATGTTTAAAGGAGCATATTTAAGTAAGATAATAGATGAGAACAAAATAAGATAAAGGACCTGATAAAGTAAGATAAAGGGCTAAATAACATAAAGGACCAGAGAATAACGAAAAGGAGCGCAACTAAATAAGATAAAAGGAACTGACACTCTTTAGACTTCTTTATAGAGTTCTGTGTTTATTGTATTTCATTGTTCTCTTCATTTACCGTGTTTCTAAAGAAGAGGACTGAATTAGGTAAAGGAACACAAGTGAAGGAACGCAAGCTGCACAAAAGAAGGCAACTAAAAACGGGAAATGGAAAGCATTAAAAAGAAATTGTTAAAAGATCAGTAAATACCATAAAGTAAAAGGGGTGAATAAGTTGAAGGAATGAAGAATGGGATTAAATTAAGATAAAGGGACACATGAGGTAGAAGAACAGAACGAAATAAGAGACAGAAGTAATTTAGCCAAGAGAAAATAATTAAGTTAAAAGAGCAGAATATATTAAGGAATACAACGCAATGACAATAATGAAAGCTCGTTTAAAATCACTAAATAATACGATAAAATCTTTGTCATCGGCTGATGTCTGAAACGTCTATATTGGGCTTTAATTGGAAGGTTTTAATTGGAAAGATCTTAATTTTTCATTCTGTATGCTTCTTTCTGGATGAACAATAAGTTTTCTCTTTGGAGATCGAAACAACAAAACTTTCAAGCCAAAAAAAAAAAAAGAACATTACAGAAGGTAAAACATGCTGCTGCCATTTTAAGTAGGGGAAACTGGCGAATGGCTGACCTGTTACCTGAAGGGGAAGACCTTAATGAATAGGTTGCCGTCGATACTATTGCTTTGTTTAATCAAATTAACATTGCTGTATGGAAGAATCATAGGATTTTGCACAGTTGTGCCGTAATGTTTGCGGGGCCGAAATACGAGTACCACTGGGTCGATGGTCAGATTGTGAAAAAATCGATCAAGCGCTCTGCCCCCAAATATATTGATCACCTGATGACTTGTGTACAAGACCGGTTTGCTGTTGAAACACGAAACAAAAATATTAATAAGATAAGGTTACACAACAAAAAAGGGAAGAGAACAAAATAAGTTAAAGGAAAAGTATTAAAATTGAGATAAACTGAAAATTATTTATGAGGAATATGTTTCTTTTTTTTTACACACATTTTTCAGTGACCCTCTTTCGGAAAATGAGACTACGGCAATATACATGAATAAAATTTAGAGAAAAATTAAACCACAATCTATATACAACATTGGATCTCAACTAAGGATCTCAAGACAAAATAGTATCAGAAATCGAATGTTTAAATGAAAGAAAAGTTGTTAATAATGAAACTGGTTGCTTTGAGTTTGTGTATTTATGTATAACTTTGTATTGATGCTTGAATAATTGTTGTGTGAAATATTTTATCCGTATTTCTGTTCCAGTACTGTATCCGTAGTTACATAAATCTCTTCAATAGATAATGGTAATTAGTCATCCATTTTCTGTCATCTAGGCAGGGAGGGATGGGCACCGCCTCTGTTCCTATATTTATCAGAATATTTGAGACATGACTAAAAAAGGAGAAATGATCGCAAATCAAAACTTGGTATGAATTCTTCTAACGAAGTGAACTCCACAGAAACTCCCAAAGGACCAGGTGCTTGTGTTCAACAAGCTGACCTACATCCATACATCTTTTTCTGTTGTCTTTGTTTGAACTCATTACTACAGTGAAGTAAGTGTTGATGAGGTGATTCGTATCTCATCTGTTCTCTGCGAGACATTATATACTTGTTGCCTTCGCATCTAAAATCTTTATGTTAAAGTCAGCCATGTTGTAGATACATAGTTGTATACTAAAAAGTTTTCAGTCGTGTGAAGGTCTTTCCCATTATAAAACCACAACTATTTTTACTTGGTTTAACTCAGGTTCGGTTTTATTCTTGATAGGATTTATGTGGGTAGCGGGTTACTACCTGTAACCTTAAGTATTCTATTATTATTATTAGTAGTAGTAGTATGCACTTTTTTCTGCACCCACCTCCACAACTCCATGCTATTCGCCTTTGCCTTCTATCCCTGGCTCTATTCAATTCACTTGTGTTGTACAACTGCTATTGAAGTGTTTTCATATCTGACATCTGCAGCTACAATATTTGCCAACATCCGCTGTTTAATTGTTCCTTTATTCTTTCCACTCATACATATTAAAATAAAAAAGAAAGCCAACGATATACGTTGGTGTACTGCAAAAAGAAATGATAACTATCTCTTCCTCACGGCACATTAACAAACTTCATTTTCATTTTTTGCATTTATCGAAATTGATGTTTTCGGCCACTCTCTACCTACCACAACTCTTACCATTCCTTTCATTATATTTCATTCCATGAATATATATATATATATATATATATATATATAAAAGACTCTTCTATAATGCAATATATTCACAAGCGTTTTAAACTGCCTTCTCTTTTCTCCATTAACGCTCTTTTATAATGTTCTCATTTAGACATTCATCAATGTATTAAGCTGCTGTTCTGCATTATATAGATCTGTGCTTGCTGTGTTAAACCACCGATCCCAATTAGACAGCCATCACCCTGCTAGATTGTTTTACATCGTTCATTCTCAACTCTATTAAACTTCCTTATCACACACATACACACACAGCTGTATGAAATGCTCCTAAAATGTTTAGACACACACATACACACGCACATACATATAACTGTTTGTCATTATTCTACGTCACATACATCCAGCGCTATATAAAATTTCTATCAGGTCATCCTATAAGTTCTGTCCGATTTTACCTTTTTTAAATTTGAAATTTAATAGTATTTTAGCATGTCTAATGGAATTTAAAATTATTTTTATGCATTTGTGTACATTTAAACTAATTAGATATTATTTTACAGAATAAAAGAATTAGAATTTCTTTGATTAAAACCCTTTCTAACATGGAAGTATCCAAAGAGCATTTAAGGCAGCTAATGCTTTATGAGTACAAAAAAGGAAACTCTGCAGCCGAAGCAACTCGAAATATACTCTCAGTTTATGGGAAAGAATGCTTGAATGAAAGAACTTGCAGAAGATGGTTTGCAAAATTCACAAGTGGAGATTTCAGCCTTGAAGATGAAGATCGAACAGGACATCCAGTTGAGTTTGATGATAAGCTCCTTGCGGCAGGCTCCTTTCAGTTTCCGAGAGAGAGCTGAACAATGGTATGAACAGAAACCAGCGGGAGTAATGGAAAATGAACATTACAAAATGCTCTGGGATTTTAATATGCAGTGCGACCAAGTCATAGAGTCGAGATGACCAGATATCGTGACCATCCATAAAGATGAAAAAGAAGTAAAGATACTAGATGTTGCAATACCATGTGATTCGAGAGTGAAAGGTAAGGAAACAGAAAAGATTGAGAAATACCAACCACTGCGGGATGAAATAGGAAAGTCATGGGACACGAGGAAAGTAATGGTGATACCGGTGGTGGTTGGAGCATTAGGAGCGGTTTCCAAGGGCTTTGAAAAACATATTAAGAATATTGGAGCAGCTGTCGGGCTCCAGGTGATCCAGGAGACAGCATTGTTGGGTGCAACTCGCATTCTAAGGAGAGTATCGTCTCTTTGAGTCACAGGAGAAGAAGGCACTACTTGAAACGTTTCGGGATTTGTTGTTGCCTGCCTCCAAGTAAAGAATAACCAGAAATTAAGAACTATCCGAGAGTCTTTTATAATAATAATAATAATAATAATAATAATAATAATAATAATAATAATAATAATAATAATAATGATGATGATGATGATGATGATAATAATAATAATAATAATAATACAATCTGGATGTATTACAAAAGTCGGCATTACTTGGAACTGCATGCATATTGCGTAAAGTACTGTCTGTCTGAGGTCCTTGTTGTGACTTGACAAACAGTACAAACCCCTCGGTACACACAATATCTTCAATCAACAACCTCACAATATTGTATACTATGCGACGTCTATAATAATAATAATAATAATAATAATAATAATAATAATAATAATAATAATAATAGATAATAATAATAATAATAATAATAATAATAATAATAATAATAATAATAATAATAATAATAATAATAATAATAATAGTAATAATAATAATCTCTTGGCCTCCGGAGGACGCCCGATACTAAGGCAGCTGAAATAAAGTTATAATGAAAGGAAACCATAAATGATAGATGGAACAAACAAGTCAGTGCTGTGTTCATGGAGTGTTACTACCTGAGCAATCCTGTAGACGAAAATGGTGTTCAGATTAGGGGATGCCGACAACGTATGTATGGTCAATAGAGGGAAAGAGGATTGTTTTAACTCACGGAACGGAGATTATGTGATCAAGCTGGAGCATTAAGAAAAAACCGTTGGTTCACAGAAGCAGAGCTCGAAGCTATCAAAAGACGGGTATTGGAAAACAGAGAGAGAGAGGGAACGATGGAAATACGGTTCCTACTGATAAAAGTAATCTCACAGCAGGAAACAGAGGTGAAATCCCTAATAAACTACAGGAAAGGAACAGTGATAGCTTGTTCGATGAGAGACATGTAGATGGTTTGGAAGAAGACAATAAAACTAATGGTGACGTCACACATGGACAAAAGGCAATCTACGACAGAATAAAGGCAAGGTTACAGGCAGCAAGAAACATAATGGAAGTGACACAAGTAAAGGTCCATGGTGGAAAAGAAGAAGACAGGCGGGGTTAGATATGCTCTCGAAGGACATTTGTGCTAGGCCGAAAAGAGAAACTGCTTTGTCGAAGACGTATCTTGTGAATTGCTCAAAATACGGAGTAGAAAAACAGCCGACAACTGATGAAGGGTCGTTTTTTTATGCTGTTTGTTTTGTTTTCCATTTGTTTCTTTCGCTGTTCGCAAAAACAGTTCATATTTCATGTTGTTTATGTCCTGTGACGTCCTGTATATACATATATATGTAAGTATGTACATATACATATATGTATATATGCATATATATATTATTTATATTATTATATATATATATATATATATATATATATATATATATATATATATATATATATATATATATATATATATAGATATATAGATATACATACATATGTATGTATGTATGTGTGCGTGTATGATTTTATTTTAAGTTTGTGAATATCTGGTTGAGTTGGTGTGTTGGTGTGCATAAATCGAAGTGTGTGCATCTATTCACATAAGAATCTCAGATGAAGAATTTTTGGAGTGTCTTATAAATGTTCACTATGCCACTAATAGACTGGATTTGGAGAATCCACATCGGTTCCTTTCGCTATTTACCGTGAAAAGAGAGTGTATGTATGTATGTATGTATGTGTGTATTTATATATGTATGTATATATGTATGTATATGCATGTACCCAATTCTATGTACGTACATCGATATGAGTTTTCTCGCAAATATTGAGTAAAAAAAACTACCAAGCGAAAAGAATAAATAAATAAATACAATCAAAATAAATAAACAAATAAAGGGCCGATAACTTCGCCGTTGGTAAAATATTTTTTTCCTCAGCCTAGCGGTGAAATTGAGAACTAATTTCGTTACCAGGGAGGTTGCGTGAAATATCGTTGATGGCGGTGGCGACATCAGCGAAATCATCATCATCATCATCATCAAAAACAGTTATAGCAACAAAAATCTGATAAAGTAGTCTCGAATGCAATGGCTGTGACAGTATTGATCCGAAGTCTATGATGGCTGCCGTCTCCTTTCGCTGCCATTGTCTCTTGCCATTTTCCGTCTTTGATTAGCTTTGTTATCGATTGGTGGGGCGGGGCTGATGGTGTGATGTGGTGGGGCGGGGCTGATGGTGTGATGTGGTGGCGGCGGTGGCTATGTTGTATTTCTGGGGGTGTTGTTGAGGTTGAAGGTGGTAACTGTGCGCGCGTATGTGTGAGTGTTTGCGGTGGTTGTATTTGGTGGTAGGGTGAAGGTGGGGACGATTGTTATAGACGTAGTAGGGTGGCTGGAGGGTGGTTGCTACGGTAATTATGGTGGTGGCTGTGGCGATGATGACAGCAGTAAAAGTTTCGCTTCATACTCTTCTTCGTCGCAGTTATTGTTGTTGGTGTTGTTGTTACGGTGTTGGTGATGGCGGCGTTGGTACTGGTGCCAGTTGTAAAAACACAAGCGGTGGGAGTGGTGGTGGTGGTGGTGGTGGTGATGGGGTAAGGGTTAGGGTTAGGTATTAGTTGCCGTCAGTGTGACGGTGGTGGTTGAAGTATGGTGGACGGTACCGATACAGGTAGCAGCAGCAGCAGCAGCAGCAGCAGCAGCAGCAGCAGCAGTGGTGATTGCGGTGGTGGTAGTGTAGGTGCTGGTGGTGGTGGTGCTGGTGGTATCTTTTAGTACTGTGGTGGATGTGGTCCGGTTTGTGGTGGTGGTGGTGGTGGTGGTGGTAGATGCAGAGGTGATGGTGGCGCTGCTTTAATGTAAAGTATAATATAAATTCGCACTACACACCACTTACCTCTCCACTCGGTGAGGGTGGGCAGCTGTTTCACGAGACTACAAGATTTTAGTTATCCATCAAAGCGAAAGCGGCGGGAGTGGGGGGGAGGGGCGAAAGATAATCATCAAATTTAGTGTTGATTAGCTAAAAGGATGTTGTTTACGCGCACATGTGTGTGAGTGTGTGGGGTTAGGTGCATGTATGTGCGTATGTGTGCGCGCGCGGTGTTGTGTGTATGCGTGTGTGTGCGCATTTGAAAGACCACCATGTAAGTGCATGTGTATAAGTGTATGTGTTCAATTGAACGAATAGTTGCTTTTGTTTATGTGTCTACACACACACACACACACACACACACACGTCTATATCGACGTAAATGTGTGCATATATGTCGTATTTAAGAGTTGTAAAATATATTGAGTGTATATTTTAAGTAATGCAAACATTATCTGATGTAGAGCTTAATATGATGGACAGAGAAGATAGAGCTGTCGTAAATAGCCCAGCCTGAGGGGAGACTATGAGCAGACTATGGAGATATTCTTTTAATTCTTTTATTTGTTTCAGTCGGCCATGCTGGAGCACCGCCTTTAGTCTAAGAAGTCGACCCCGGGACTTATTCTTTGTAAGTCTGGTACTTATTATATCGGTCTCTTTTGCCCAACCGCTAAGTTACCGGGAACGTAAACACACTAACATCGGGTGTCAAGCGATGGTGGGGTGGGAGGACAAACACAAAGATATGCACATGCATATATATACATATATACGACCGGCTTCTTTCAGTTTCCGTCTACCAAATCCATTCACAAGGTTTTGGTCGGTCCGAGGCTATCGTAGAAGACACTTAATCAAGGGGTAGGACTGAACCCGGAACCATATGGTTAGGAAGCTAGCGTCTTACAACACAGCCGCACCTGTGCATATATATATATATATATATATATATATATATATATATATATATATATATATATATATATATATATATATATATATATATATATATATATATATATAAATATACATATATATATATATATATGTGTGTGTGTGTGTGTGTGTATGTGTGTGTGTGTGTGTGTGTGTGTGTGTACATATAAACATGTATATATACACATATACACATGCTTATAGTCAGATTTTCTGTTTGTTCAACGACGGCAGTATTATGGCCGACCGCGTGAATGTAAAAAGAAAGGAGAAAACAAGATGGTTGTGACTGATATAATTAATGTGGTTCTCTGTTTCGAAAACTAAGAATAGTCATTTGATGTCCCTCTTGATTAGTATGAAGGCTTAGGTTGCTCAACTACAAACGAAAGCAATATTTCGGGACTTATTAAGGTGTTCGCCAAAAGAGAGACGTTACTTCAGAAGTAGTTGTTATTGAGGGATCGAAATATACCTCAGCCATGACATTCTTGGGGCATTACGTATTAGTTCAGGTTTTATCAAAATATAAACAGTGATACGATGGTGGCTACGAATTTTGTGATAATCATTGACTTTGCTATTAATATCAGCAGAATCGATTAACTCCGTTAATTGTTACGATATGTAAAAGTACTCAGTGATTTGGTGGAAAATTTATAGAATATAGCGAACTTCCTGGAGCAAAGGAAGAAGAATTTGGGATGGAGCAAGCACCATGTTGGCTGAAATATCTAACATCGATACAAAGATTAGGAAAATCACTCCAAATGCTCTCTTTCCACATTTCTCTATAGATTCATTTTTATTTCGCTCTCATTGACGCAATGAACTCCAGTATTGGATCGGAGTTGTTTTTGGAACTCTACAAAGTATCACTACTTTTTTCAAGTGGTTTACACGTCTTTCAATATAAAAGTAGAACACAAATAGATTAACTCTTTTGAATTGACTTTAAATAAATTTTGTGATGCTAGATCGGCAAAAGTATCAGAAATTTTGAAGAATTTGTCTGCACAAGTAGTTGCTCTACATAAACTCTCTCTAGCACATTATTGTTATTATTATTATTATTATTATTATTGTTGTTGTTATTATTATTATTATTAGTAGTAGTAGTAGTATTGGAAGCTGAAACTTGTGAAATCGTTTCCACTTTAACGCTTTTCGAGTAAATAAGGATTGGGTAGCAAAGGCTCCGGTGAGAAGTGGCGTGAGTCAATTAAGGATTAAACTCAACGATATTTATTGATAGTTTTATAAAGTAGGGTTTTACAGCTGTATCAGTAGATGCAGAGATGATGCATGTGCACCAAAGAAACACGCAATTCAGTAGGTAAAACGCTTATTGGTAAACATAAATATAGGCTCATATATAAACAACGGTGTCTATGTGTGTGTGTGTGTGTGTGTGTGTGCCTGCCTGCTAGTGAGTGCATGCATATCTACTCAGGTTGTCTCATAAGTATGCCAGTCTTTAACAGAAATTTTAATTAAAAAAGCTGACATACGTATCAGTCACTCGTTTATGTGTGTGTGTGTGTGTGTGTGTGTGTGTGTGTGTGTGTGTGTGTGTGTGTGTGTACATATAACGTGTGTGTAAGCTTCTCTGCACAAATATATGCAGGCATGTATACATGTATAAAACTATGAATGCACTAATATTTCAGAAAAAAAAAAGCTAAGACGGATATAAAGTGAAGATGGGTGAGGTGAGTCTAGAGATGGTTTTGATTAAAAGATAAACTGAGTGAAGAAGAAGGAAAAGATATATATACACAGGTTGTTGAGTGGGAGAGTAAAGGTGGTGGTGGGGTGGCGGTGGCGTTAGAGGTGAGGAGAAAGAGGAGACAATGTTGAGAAGTGGTGGAATGGTGCTATAAACGAGAATGTTGATGTAAAGCGTATAAAATAGAAACAAGTACAAAGGAAGTAGGAAGCGGAAAAGGAGGAGGAGGAGGCAAAAGATGAATTATAATTTGAAATGGCTGGATTCCCGATTGTTAGTTAAACTAAGGTGACGAGCTGACAGAGACGTTAGAGACGCCTGGCGAAGTGCTGAGCGATATTTCGTCTGTCTTCACGTTCTGAGTTAAAATTCCGCCGAGGTTGACTTTGCCTTTCATCCTTTCGGGGTCGATAAATTAAGTACCAGTTGCGTACTCGAGTTGATCTTATCGACTGGCCCTTTCCCCAAACGTTTCGGGCCTAGAGAAGAAAAGATTAATAGTAATTATAATATAGATGACTATTTCGTTAATAGAATGCAGTAAATCCATTGTTCCCGTTGAAACGACCATAAACTTGAAAGAAAAGTTACTGTCGATGTCAACGGAAGAACCTTACTAGTTCTTATCTAATTGATTTGGGACAGGTGAAAATATGCCGAGCTGACACCTGCCGAAGTTTTTGGGGTTATGAAACTAAATATATGTATTCAGGGCTGATCTTCGTACGCACCACAATTCATCCCAATATATTGATTTCAAATTTTGGCACAAGGCCAGCAATTTTGGGGGAATCGATAAATCGATTACACCGGCTCTAATGCTCAACTATCAACCCCGGAAGGATGAAAGGCAAAGTCGACCTTGGCGAAATTTGAACTCAAAACGTAAGAACGAACAAAATGCCGCTAACGACTCTGGCAGCTTGATGTCTTAATTTATCCCAATATCTCTATTTACCACCACAAACCCAATAATACAGTTATTTTGAAGTATTTCTTTAAGTATCTCGTTGCCATGGTACTTGTTGATGTTGTCGTTGCCATGGTACCATTATATGCAAATTTGTTTATACAGCAGGCTTTGACTTTGTGAAATATTTCTCATTATACTGTTAAATTTCCTGAATGACACTGCTTTTATGGGATCCCTCGGTCTGCGAAAGATAGCCTCAAAGTTGCCTCAGAACCGTACTACACTTCTTCAAAAAGTAAGGGAACGGTGGAAATGCAGTCCAATATACACCATTCTTGAAAAAAGATCATAGGCTGTCTCGATGGTTAGAACTGACCTCTGCTAGTCACAAAAGTTGAAGAAAATGCAAGACTTAGCTCACGAGTCGATGAGATTTTGGTAATCCAATGAGAGGAGGATAAGAAGGAAGAGGAGAAAAAAAAACTGATTTACAATAATGCAATATCATTGTATTATAAGCAATAATACAAGTTAATAAAGCAACTGTAAGTTATTAAAAGAGAAATGATGTCTAATATTGGTACTGTTTGGATATATTTTGTAAGATGAGTAAAATCGCTAAACCTGATATAGTATGGAAGATATCTTGTGAAAATACATCTTTCTTATTAAAACAACAAAGTATTCAAATTTTGAGATGGCGCTCAACAAATTACAGTCAATGCAGTGATATCACTTTCAGGAAATACAAGCCGGAAGTAAAAAGGAGCGATCGAAATAACAGTCTTTACTTACTGGTAATCTTTTAACTCCAAGTAAATATTTGATGTTCTGTAAAGAAAAGAAAAAAGGTATTATTATTATTATTATTATTATTATTATTATTATTATTATTATTATTATTATTATTATTATTATTTACAGATATATTTTTATCAGTGGGAACACTTACTACTATTATTCTACAAGTATTTTCTTCTCAGTCTTTAATGACTATGTCTGGTCGATTAGCCTGGATCGTTCTGTCAGTGTTGACTGGAAAATCCCAGAGGATAGTAACATTTTCATTTTCAACGACTGGCTCAGAATGATGTTCATACCAGTTAGCAGGAGTGCTGATTTTGTAGTGTCTACATATTTTCCTATGTAAATACTGTCCTACCCTATTGTGGCGATTTTTGTATTCGTTTGGTGTCAGCATGGGACATCCCGAGACGAGATGGTCTTTTGTTTCGTCAAATGTATCGTAGACTCTGCATTTAGGGTAAGAACCGTTTTGAAAAAGGTTTGCCTGGTAGTTTTTGGTAAGCAAGCTTTGGTCTTATGCCGCCAATATGAAACCTTCCGTCTCTGCTTTCAGTCCTGAGCTTCTCAACCACTGATGGATTGTTGCTTCGTCTACATCAGCATTTCGGGGTTCGAAGTATATACTGTCCATGCAGACCCTTCTGGCCTCACCGGTCCTCAATTTCTTTCTGCCCGTTCTTTTATTATTATTGTTATTATAGGAAAACTCACAGCTTATTTTGCTGGGTATGATGGAAAGTGTCAGCTGTCCACAGCCAGCAGACTAAGGTGACACTTGTTTACTTGTCATTGTTATTATTATTATCATAATCATCATCATCTTTTATTATTAGGATTTTATTGTCTTTGCACAGCTTCTAACGCTGGAGATGTACTACGATGTCGGCTGATCACTACCAGTGAACTAAGGTAACACCCCTTAGTTTTCGAGCACCATCCGGAGTATTCGAGCGGTTCCAAGCAGTGCTGTTTTCTGCAAGTGCTCCACCCTTATTGCAGCCCCTATTTGTTCCATGTATTTCTCTAACCACTGTTCCCAGGTCTCTGACAATTATTGGTACTACAACCACCTTTTTCAGTAACCACAACTATTTAATCTCCCAGTCTAATCTGTCATATCTATTGGTCAAACCGTCATCAATGTTTTCAAAGTTTCACTTGAAAAGAAAA
Organism: Octopus bimaculoides; assembly: GCF_046866305.1. Taxonomy (NCBI): domain Eukaryota; kingdom Metazoa; phylum Mollusca; class Cephalopoda; order Octopoda; family Octopodidae; genus Octopus; species Octopus bimaculoides. The sequence goes on along the minus strand of NC_142941.1, from coordinate 47,400,299 downwards.
GTGAGGGCAGAGAGGGAAGTTCTGCCCTTCAGCAATTTTGTTAAAAGGGGGGGGGGGGGGGTGAATATCGCAAGAATGGTCCGAGTTAATCGGCCTACTTTAAGTATGTACCTGTAGACAAAGTGGAGAGGGTGCTTGCTCTGGTGCTCACAATTATTGTGAACTTGTAGAGTTTCCACGGGCAGTCTTAGGGGTCTCCTTATTTTGGGAAGTTTTGTTGTTATAATCGATTGCTTTTTCATTGTTTACACGACTTTCATGTAACTCCACATTATATTTGTCCTGTGCTGTCCATAATGATTTTGGTAATGTAAACCCTTTGTGGTTAATAAAGAAACCATTATTATTATTATTATTATTATTATTATTATTATTATTATTATTATTATTATTATTATTATTATTATCGGCAACTCATCCGCCTTTACGTTCTAAGTTGAAATTCCACCAAGGTCGACTTTGCGTTTCACCCTTTCGGGGTCGATAAATTAAGTACCAGTAAAACACTGGGTCAATGTAATCGATTTATCCCCTCCCCCAAAATGGCTGCCTTTGTGGCAAAATTTGAAACCATTATTATAATTATTATCATGATTGTTGTTGTTGTTGTTAACATAAAGGTAGGGCAACCGCACTCTATAATCATTTATGTAAATAAGCAAGACTTCACATCAAGTTTGTCTTTTGTAGAAGCACGAAACAAAAAATACACTTTATGCACAAAAAGTTAGACACTCGGGCGTCAGCTGCAACAGAAAGGAGGCTACACTCATACATATAGAGGCACAAACGCACACACACATACACGGACATACACACATGTACACATACATACAAATACACACACATGTACTCGCGCGCACATATACAAACACACACGCATACACAAATGCGCGCTAACACATGAACACGCACACACACACACACACACACCAAATGTAACCAGTTTACTTCTTTGAATTGTTCCTCAATGTTTTCTTTTCACTTCCGGATCTTTTCATTGGAAGACATCTGCTTTTTAACCCCGTTTCTCTGCTTCACTGTTGATACACACACACACACTCACATATATACATACATACATATACATACATACACACGTACGTGCACGCGCACGCACACATATACGTATATATATGTGTGGGGGGGGTGCGTGTGTAACGTGTGTATTTATCTCTACATACATATACATACACACACAAATATATTTATATATATACATATATTTGACTTCTGCGTCTTATATATATATATATATATATATAGAGAGAGAGAGAGAGAGAGAGAGAGAGAGAGAGAGGGAGAGAGGGAGAGAGAGACAGCTCTATAGCTATAAAGCTGTATTTATATTTCTGTAGTTTTAAAGGTCTCTTCACTTCTCTCACTCTCTCTTTCTTTTTTGCTTTTCTCTCGTTCTCTCTCTTGCTCTCTCTCTCTCCTTCTCTGTCTGTCTGTTTGTCTATGTCTCCACCCCGTCTCCCCTCCCCCTCTCTCTACATCATATATCATTCATATCTTCATCGTTAAACTTGTCCTTTGAAATAAATCATTCAACCATTTGATCAACGAATGTTCCTAGGCGCAGGAGTGGCTGTGTGGTAAGAAGCTTGCTTCCCAACCACATGGTTCAGGGTTCAGTCCCATTGCGTGGTACCTTGGGGAAGTGTTCTACTATAGCCTCGAGCCGACCAAAGCCTTGTGAGTGAATTTGGTAGACAGAAACTGAAAGAAGTCCGTCGTATATATATATATATATATATATGTGTGTGTGTGTGTGTGTGTGTGTGTGTGTGTGTGTAAAGGGCATTACTATACATAAATGCCTCACGTTAGGAGGGATTCTTAAAGTCAAACGACTTGATAAATTCTTATAAAGATTTTATCCTATATTTAAATTTTATATATATATATATATATATATATATATATATATGGCAAATGAAAGACTGAAGACGGAATATACGAAAATTTATTATTAATCTCGACAATTGTTTCGACACATCGAGCATCGACCCCTCATGTGTGGGACACTCAACAACTGGTTCAGGAGCATCCGGCGTTGCAGATGTATCTCGTCGGGTGACAAATGAATACAACTCGTTAAAATAACAGTTCCACAATGTAACTTCTCGTTACAAGAAAAGCAGCCAGACGGAGGGAATATCTTCGTTCATATAGAAGATCAAAACTAAAATCACAGATGGAAAGAAAAGAGAAAAAATCACGTAATCCAGCAAGAAAAGTATTAGAAATAACCTTTAACAAATATGGATGTATAAACGTCCTCGGGCAAGCTGCATGGCGCGAGTACACTCGCTCATACATATACGTTTGTGTGTCTGTATTTGTCGCCCACCATCGCTTGACAACCGATGCTGGTGTGTTTACGTCCCCGTCACTTAGCGGTTCGGCAATAGAGACCGATAGAATAAGTACTAGGCTTACAAAGAATAAGTCCTGGGGTCGATTTGTTCGACAAAAGGCGGTGCTCCAGCATGGCCGCAGTCAAATGACACTGAAACAAGTAAAGGAATAAAAGAAGGAATCTATGCAAGACTTTTTTCGAGTTTTAAATGTGACATTGTTTTTGTTATCTACACTTCAACGATGAAGCTTTGTGTCTTTGTCAGAAACCGCGTATGAAGCAGTCGAACCTAGACTTAGCGCTGTCATATTGAATAAAGGCGGGAGTATCATAACTGTGTTTCCTTTGCCATTGCACTGCAACGCTCGGACTCGAAATATAACAATATTTTGCTTTGGCAAAATTGAAAAAAGTTGGTTGCCTTAATTTTTGGACACATTATGTACGTACATACATTCATGTATCCATACATACATACATACAGATCCAAGCCATCACTGGAACTGTAAAAATCTGTAAAACCTTCCAGAAGTTTATCATTCAAGTATATATAAACATGTATACATACATACACACATATATACATACATACAAAAATACCCGGTCGATGTTGCTGAAATTCCAATGAAGGAACCTTGAATCTAGGTTAGAAACCTGCTCTTTCTCTATTGGCAAGAAATCTTGAAATAATGACTCACATACCAATATGCACACGCTCTCACTCACTCACTCTCTCTCTCTCACTCACTCTCTCTCACTCACTCTCTCTCTCTCTCTCTCACACACACACACACACACACATTAGAATGCATAGTCGTGTATGTATATCAAAAGAAATACTGGGTCTATTTGATTGTCTCCAGCCCTCGGGGCGGTGCTCAAGCATGGCCATAGTACAAAGACTGTAACCGGTAAAAGAGTAATAGGGAATATATATATATATGCGCGCTCGTGTGTGTGTGTGTATGTGTGCATGCGAGGGGCCGTTTCTGGCTTAATATTGTCAAATTGTCACTTGTCTAGTTGCTTAGCTCCTCGGACAGTAAATATAACTGTAAATTCGTTAGTGACCTCAGAAGGTAATTCTCAGATCTTACTTCCAATCTTTGCTTACATAATCAGGAAACCAAAGTGAGTAAAGATAGAAAAGCAGCTGGCTGTATGTCTAATATTGAGATAGGAACAAACACTATGAGCTTTCATCAATAGTTGTAAACAAATATAAACCACAATGGACAAATAACAATGCCAGCAATAAGGAAAAAATTAAAATACAGTCTGCTAAGCATTCACTCACATCTATGTGTGTGCGTTGATGCGTGTGAGTATGTGTGTATGTGTGTGTGTGTGTATACGATATATATATATATATATATATATATATATAAATAACATATGCAGGGAAAATACACGATGGAAATAAATATTGAGTTCACATGTATTTATGCTCACACATACGCGCACACACACACACACACACACACACACATACACGCAGACGCACACACGTATTAATCTATGTCATATGAGTTTGTGTTTGTGTGTATATATATGTATATACACACACACATACATATATATGATATAAATGAATAAATGGTATCTATGTGTAAGTATATATACCTTTGTCAATATATATATATATTTGTGTGTGTGTGTGTATATATATATATATAGATATATAAATGTATATATATTTGTGTGTGTGTGTATATATATATATGCGCGCGCGCACACACACACACACATAAATGTATTTTTCTATATTATCAGTACCTTACACATTTACACACACTAGTATCTGTGTACATGTGTATAGATGCATCTAAGCAGTAACATCTCCTACCAAACACATATCTCAGTCGGTGCACATCTATCCCATAATCCTCTGCGCTCTTACAGCTATTTATACTAAACAGTCTGTTTGCACGTTTTTTAATCTCTACCAGGAATTTTCTTTCGGCAATATTAATATCTCTTTGCTGCTTCAGATTAATTTATTTCACAATAAATAGGCTGCACCAGAAGGACGGTTTTCATATGCATATTTTTATATATACACACACAGATAGACAGGCGTATAAACGAACATGTATTACAATATACATGCACAGGAAACGAAAACTGATGTATGTGCATGTATGTGTATGTATACACACACACACACACACACACATATATTTTATATATATATATATATATATATATATATATATATATATACAAGTGCGTAACATGTATGTATATATACACACATATACATACACATATGAAGCCACACATACGTACACACTTACATAAGTCATAAAATACAAATGCATGCATGTAGTGACATATTTAAGCATGTATATATATATATATATATATATATATATATATATATATATATATATATATATATATATATATATATATATATATATATATATACATATATATATATATATATATATGTGTGTGTGTGTGTATATATATGTGTGTATATATATATATATGCATATATCTATGCGCAGTTACAAGTATAATTTTGTGTATACAGAAAAGCATATATATATTAAAACATACATACATACATACATACATACATACATACATACATACATACATACATACATACATACATACATACATACATAGAGAATAACGCACATAGAGTGTTCATCCTCCAGCACCCACCCGATTCAGATACCAAGGCAGCATCATTTCCAATGACTGGCAGAGGTCCGAAGAGGTTATAAACTGTCCCAGACAAGTCTCTATCCGTTTAGAGCGCAAAGGCATGTTGTGCTTGTAAATTTGCACACCGTTTATATTACACACACCTACATATACAAATATAAATGTGTATGTGTGTACGTGTGTGCTTGTTTGTTTGTGTGTGTGTGTATGTGTGTGTGTGTGCCCAGTGGGGTGTATCGAAGACCAATACTCGATCTCCATTCATGATTATATGTGAAGCTGTAAACTTTCCGTACAGCTCAGTCGGACGAGGGACTCCGTGGTTGGTTAATGTCAAGGATAAAGCTATCCTCAGACTAAGGGTCAGGTCTGAAGCTCCCACGGTTCATTTAGCGATATTAAATCGATCACCCAACTACAGGGCCTGCCTGTCCGATGCGCTCCCATACACTCAACCTAATTCACTCCCATTGCTTTCGAATAGTGCAAGGCAGAAAACAGCCAACGAACCGGCATTTCATTTTTTAAACGAACTTCTTCATCACACAGCCATTCATGTGAGAGGAATATTTCCAAGTTCCGGTTCCTTTGACCAATATATTTTCTGACTTTCTCACCCATCGACCTATTGACCTTTCTGACCAATTGAAGTCCATCGTTTTTGATTTTTGTCCCCAAAACATTATTCTGTTGGGTGTGTGGCATGTGACGGCTGTTTTAAGGAGAATTTTCCATCGATTTATTTTTTGTATAAAAGACGGTTAAGATTCGTTGATATTTTGTACTTCCATTGGTGCGATCCTTTTCGTGGACTTTGGTGTAAAAATCGTGTTTCCTCTGAAATTTATATCCCGACATTTCAGAGCAAATTATTGAGGTGTCTTAAAACCTTTTAATGATCTCGAGAGTCAAACGTGCAGCAGCCGAGGTCGGTTGTAGCCGTAACATCATCTTTGTCATTTTTCTATTGGGAGGTCATATACTTCTAAGTACGTTCATATGTGTATGTATGTATGCATGTGTATATATATATATACACACATTCACACAAACGTACGTAGATACATATATGCATGTACATACGTACAAACATACATTTATAGTATGTAAGTGTATACGTGTGTGTATATACACACACACACACGACTTCCTTCGGTCCCTCTTATGGCATATAAAAAAAGACTTACCACCTCACCACCATCACCCATACCGCAGAATAAAGCCGCCTCCTTCAGCGCTGCCACAGACCCCCACCAACTCAACCACTTCTGTAACTCACTCCAGAAACCATTTGAGAGTAAATGAATAAAAAAGAAGTGAAGTGTTTGTCAGCTGGCAGCCCGCTATTATTGGTGAAGGTTGGACTGTGTTGGGGTCGCCGCTGGCTGACTGCTGATGGCGGTCGGTCGCTGATAATGGATGACAGGCTGGATTGATCGGGAAAATTAACAACTGTGCTATTTAGTGCTATTGCGTTCGAACCAGGTAAAACCAGAGATTTGTTTGATCATCAAACAATATGGATGAGATGTACGACGATATGAAGGGAGGAAAAGGGGAAGGGGGTTACAATGAGGGGGGGGGGCGGAGATGAGAAGCGTGGGTTGAATAATGAGGGTGGTTCTGGGAAAGGAAAGTTTAATAGGATGGAACAGATATAAGGATTATGGTGGGAGGTTGAAAATTGGTGCTAGTATACGTATGCGTGTGCATATATACGTGTGTATCTGTATAAGTACATACATATACACATACGAGTGTGTACGTTAGTGTATGCCTGTATGCGTATATATAAATATAATATGCATGGTTGTACACACATTTCATGTGTATATGAGAGAGAGAGAGAGAGAGAGAGAGAGAGAGAGAGAGAGAGGGAAAGAAAGAGAGAAAGAGAGAGAAAGAGAGAGAGAGAGAGAGAGGGGGAAAGAAAGAGAGAGAGAGAGAGAGTTCTCTGTAGCTACTGAATTTTGGGGGTATACAGTAATCCCTCTCCATATCACGATTCACCTATCGCGGTTTATCGTTTAAGCTTAGGTCGATTCTTTCATGCTGTTGTTTTGCGTTTATAATAAAATAAATATATACAAATTATAAAAATAATAACAATAAATACAGTACAATACTGTTTCTACTTGACAGATTTTCGCCTATCGCGGGGTGGTTTTGAACACCCGCGATATTCGGTTTAGCCGTTTATTTCTCTCGAATTCTTTAAATAATGGAGACACCTCTGATAAAAATCAACTAATCGAAAATCGATTATAGATGTTCCGCATTTTTCTTTCAATGTACGGAGACAAATTTGTCATGTTTGCATTTCTACTACATGGGTTTATACACGCGCGCGCACACATATATGCAAGTATATATATGTGTGTGTGTGTGTGTGTGTGTGTGTGTGTGTGTGTGTGTGTGTGTGTGTGTGTGTGTGTGTGTGTGTGTGTGTGTGTGTGTGTACATATTATTATTCACAAACACGTACACACAAACACACATATATATACACATTTATACATTACACCATTGGCATGTATGTAATTATGTATGTGCGTAAGCGTGTATGTATGCATGTATGTATACGAGAGATATCCCGAAAGTAGTGCAAAAGTGGGTATATCTTTTTTGAATGAACAACTTCGGCCGCCGTTCCAATTCCACGCTGACAGAGGAACTCTTCGGCCATAGAAAAGTGTTGCAACTTAACCAAGTCTTCCTCACAAGAGCTGCATTGTCGGACTGAACTTTGGAATCCTCTTTGAGGATTGAATAGTCAGGAGTCCTCTAGTGGACTCACTTCTTTACGGCCACCTTTTGCATTATTTTGGGGACAAGTCTAGTAAAGTGTGTATGCATGCACACGCACAGAGAAACAGACACAAACACACTCACATACGTATAAAGAGAGAAAGTGGGAGAGAAAGAAATGTTAGCGAAACTATTAATGCTGAGCAAAACACTGAAAGCAGGTGGTACTTAAGACCATTGTTATATTAGCGATGGATTATGGCATAGATGCCAAAGTAGCTATGTGTATGTCTGTTTTTTTTTTATCTGTTTATGTTGGCAATTTTTCATAGTTTCTATGTGAAGCCCTATTAATGCCACTGAATGGCGCTGCTGCAATCTCCATTCTGCGTCACCATCTTTCATGATTTATGCTGTTTGTAGTGATGCAAGTCACTCTTCTCATTCAAGCAAGACCGATTAATCGTGCAGGTGGTCCTTAACACCAATGTTATTACCTTTAATTATAATACCTACGGCCTATCTGTTTGTTGGTGACATGGACGAAGCGGACAAGTCATTTGACTATGGCCTCCTAGAATCATAAATCTCAATACCCAACTTGTGTTTTCGTTAATGCTTATGTCCGGAACACATTAGGCGTTGTTGTCTCAGTTCGTTTGGCTGCTGAGATATCGATGCAAAATGTAGCAACGTTAGGGTGAGCTTCGATTCGAAAGACGAGACTTAGCGACTCCCAACACCCCTACCATCTTCCCACCATGTTACCTAGAAAAGGTCTCTTTCTCCCCCTCTCTTTATTTCCATCACCTTCTCTTCCTTTCTCTCTTTCTTTCTCTCCCTTTCTTTCACGGATGTTCATGTCGCTGGAGCGAACAGATTAACTGTTCCAAACATACAATGGAAAAAAGAGAGTGAACATTATAATTATGTACACACACACCCACGCCCACACACACATACATACACAATCACATGTATATTTATGCACACATATGCATGCATATACATACATATATAAACATTCATATATATACATATACATATATACATGCATATACAAACATATATACATACATATACAAACATATATACATATATATACATATATATACATATACATACATATACAAACATATATACGTATACAAACATATATACATATACATACATATATATATACATATATATATATATATATATATATATATATATATATATATATATATATATATATATATATATATATATATATACATACATACATACATATACACATACATATATACATACATATAATTTCACTAATCTACTGTTCTGGACTCGTACTTTATTTATCGACCCCGATATATACATACGTACATACATATGTGCGTATGTTTATGTGTGCGTGTGTGTGTATGCTTATGAATGTATATCTGTGCATGTGTGTATGTATGTGTATATGTGTGTGTGTGTGCGTGCGTGTATGTGTTTCCAGTCACTCAATTCTCATTAATCTCTACTCGTCACAGCAACAATGCCCTTTGGAAATGCAAGTGACCGCCACCAGATGGTTCGAAAACTATTGTTGGAGGTTGTCTTCTACTAAACATCATCTGATCATTAGTTTGGCAGATCGAGTCTTCAACTGCCAAAACAACCAGCAAAAACAGAAGAGTAGAAAGACACAAAGGGTCACTCTCACCGTTTTCTAGACCATTGTGTTCCCCCGATGTCTGAGAGAAAGACAGCGTTGTCACCGGTGTGCAGTGGTTCTGTCATTAAAAACTAATCACTTACAGATTTCTGCTTTTGTTTTGAAATTTAATTAACCAGGAAGGAACAATAATCTATCACGTAATGCGGGAGGCATTGACGATGAAAATCTGTAGACATCCAAATAACCGTTGCGGTAGTAAAGGAATAAATAGCGAATGATCCATAGAAAAGAAAGCTTATTTAGAAGATAATAGTTATAATAACATACATTTTATTGTTTATCAATTCTATTTAATCATCCAGATTGCAGTCGACTTCCTGTCTGTTTTTGCTAACATCCGTGCAAAAATCATTTTGTTGCAATATCAACAAACTTGTTTTCAACTCTAAAATAAACTTCCACCACGTCATCCTTTTGTCATTTTCTTTTCGTTGTTGCTTTTGCCGATTTCAAGAGGTTTTCCATTTGTTTCACTATATTTTCACCGCCATTTTGTGAGACTAACGAACTGGCTTCAGATTGATACAGTCGTCGGCATATTAACTGATTCTTCTATAAGCTATCATATTCCTCTGACTTGTATAACTAAATAGGTTCTGTAGTCCTTTAGAGCCACTCTGGTTATGTATATAAGACAAGGCATAAATAATGACTGACAGAAGTAGCATTGATTTTCTAGGTCGTTTAATTTTTCTCAACCAATCAATGTGCCGATTGAGTCAATCTGTCAATAACGAACCTACGATGATTACTGGAAACAGCTGTAAGTCAAATTTGCTACAATAAAGAAAAATATGTAATGGCCATTCAGTATGCTTTGTCTTGTATATCATGTGTAAAAGCAGAATAACTGGAGCACAAACATGGATTTACAGTATAAAATGGTGGTGAACTAATTTAAACAATATTGTTAGCCTGTTGTACCAGCAGAAAGCTTATTAGGTATTTTGCCCGGATTGATAATCACTCACGTATAAATCGCTCTGTTTTACACACACACGCACACACGCACACACACACACACACACACACACGCACACACACACACACACACACACACACACACGTGCATGTTTCGAGTTACGATAAGAAGCGGTGCACAGAACAACTACATACATACATACATACATACATATGCAGACCTATATATACGTATGTATGTGTGCGTATGACCGCATCTCTCGACCTATGTGTGTGTGTGTGTGTGTGTGTGTGTGTGTGTTTATGATTTTTCTTTGAGCTTTATTTAATGTTTCTTGAGACGGTTCAACCCAGTCGCTAACAAAGCGACAGGACAAAATTTAAGAGATTTGGAGAATCCGCGTCAGTTTTTTTTTTGTTTTGTTCTTTCTTCGTGAAACCGAGTATTTCTAGGTTTTTGTGCAAATTTCTTGGTACATAACTTAATGCACCTATGATGATAGGGACAAATGAGAATTCATAGAACTCAAAGTACAAGAGCTGTAAGTTTTGCAGTAATTCGCCACAAATGTTCTCTTTTTCCTGTGCATTCGCATCCGCTGGACAGTTGACTTCTACATCAGTGCACTTCTACAACTTGGGGCAGGTCCCTGTTCCAAGTTTGTTATATTTGCACCGAATTGATATTTTACCACCAGTATTCCTTGTTTTTAAAGTTGTGAATATTTGCTGGTCCGGAGATGCTTTGATGTACATATCGGGGCAGTCCTTCCTGCGGATAGCATTGTAAACAGTCTTTGCAACTATATTATGCCTCAGGGGCAGGAAGTGTCTCGTAGACATTTTGGGGCAGCTGTTGATGCTGTGAGTGATATCTTCCGCACTGGTATAACAGAGCCGATATTTTTTATCGCAACATGAAGGTTTGGTGGTATCTTTGTCCCTTTCGTTTATCAGCTACTTAGTAGCTATCTTCTGTTTCGAGATACCTTGAAGGATATTCCTTCGCTAAGTAGGTGGGATGTAATGTATCTATATAAGGTCCAGCTGACTCTACTCATCCTATCAATGATGTATTGCGCTCTAACATACGGGATATGGACTCATATATTGCTCTTTGTTGGTACGGGCCTGTTTCTCTTCCAAGCTTCAGTTTAGGTAGGCAAGTCCAGCCTCCTTCGGGTCGCATGACAGGTGTATTCTCAAAGTACCTGTACAGTAGTTCTTCTCCTACTTTGGATGTTGCTCTCATTTTTTAGTATGCATGGAATAGTCTCATTTCTTTCTCTACTGCTGAGCTGGTAATTTCTGAGGCTGTTTGACTGGCCTTATGCCGCTACCGTCATCAGTTTGTCTCGTGTAAGCCTTATCGGTGTCGCTGTTAATGTGGAGGTTGCCAGTGGTGGTCAACTTCTCTGTATGTATGTATGTATGTATGTATGTATGTATGTATGTATGTATGTACGTACGTACGTATGGGTGTATAGAGGGATGGATGTATGACTGATTTGGGTCAGAGAAAAGAAACGGTGTTCAATAACAGAAATCAGCTGCCTAGCAAATATTAACAAAGCGAAAAAGAAAATACCTACACTGGACTATTGAGAAATCGTCAGTTACTCTACGGGTTTCTACCTGTAATTATTGGGACACTGAGATATGTAACTCACTATGTCAGGTCTATTATGTTTACATCTTATTCCAGTTTTCCCTGGGACATTCCATCTGAACTCCTTTTTATTACGAGTGGCTATGGCCTCACCATATTGTGCGTTCTTATGTATGTCATTATTCAGTTTTGTTTCAAGATTTCTTGCTAATAGAGAAAGAGCCGGTTACTAACCTGGAGCCAAGACTCCTTCATTGGAATTACAGTTTCAGCAACAGGGTATTTTTGTTTGTATGTATATATGTATATGTCTTCTCTATTTTTTTAATTTTTGATTATTATGAATCTTCCACTGAGGAGAGACCCGGTTTCCAACAAAGATACAAGGCTCCATCTTTGGGGTGTAGTTAACACAGAGAAATTTTCATTTGGAACTTGAGAAAATTCTTGCATATTTTTACTGCTCCCCCCACAGATTGGACTTGTACGAATCAGCCGGCCAATTTCTCTATCTGGAAATCTCAGTTTAACCAGATTCTCCTTTAAGCATTTACTAACAAGATCTAGTGCTTCTATTATAATTGCTATGAATTTGAATTCATAGTCTGGATATAGAAGCTGGAGGTTTCGAAGCAGTTTCCATAGATATCCTCTATTTCTTTGATTTTCATTTATTTATAGATATTTATAGATATTTATAGAGATATTTATAGCTGCGAGGCAGCTAACCTCTATGATGGTACATACTTTTGCCCCGCTTCCCAAACAACAATATCCGGCCTGTTATGTTTACATTTGACAGAGGTTTTGATGGGAACATTCCACCAGTGTTCCTTGAGTTGGTGTTTATGAATGTATTCCATAACAGAGAGCTATTTTGAGAAACTGAAGTTGGTAAGCTATATCTACTTGATTGTAGGTACTGATTGAAGCCCCCAACATTGTTTGGCCTAATTTCACGACACAGATGGACCAGCAATGATGGAAATAGTAACTGCAGTGGGCTATCGAGTTCTCAGTTTGTCAAATGTCACCATGTTATCAGCCCACTTAGCAATACAAGGAGCAAAATTAGGATCACTGCTGTTCCAAAGCCAACGTTGACCAAATAATTGGGTTTCTCCAGATACACATACCAGTGCAGTTACTGCCCTACACAAACACTAGACTTACTTGAAGACGGTTTAACTTACCTTGTCACAAGCTCATCGTTGCGATTAAGAGAATTGTCATGAATCAGTGTCGCCTGCTAACTCCTCTTCCGCAAGTAAATCCGCAGCTGCTTATCTGGCAACGACTTATCGACAGCTAACCTTCACATCTGAACCCACGCTCCGCCATTTGTGGACACGCTCCTTTCCCAGTCCTTTCCCAGTCAGTTCCCTACAGAGATAACTATGGCAGCAGAAGGATTATATACACCGAAATATTCGTAAAATATTTAACACTGACCATCGTGTTCCTACAACATTATTGATTCCATCAGTACTCACTCATACACACACACAAAGTCAGACGGACGTGTATTTTAGATCTGATGTGTGTTTGTATAATTCGACTAATATTATGTAAATAGTCTGGAAATTGATGTGGTTAAGGAAAACCGGTTATCATCAATAAATTGCTAATGTGTGCTTAACAATTGGCTTCTACGATTTATATGTATAAATGTATATTTATTCACGTACGCAAGCGCGCGCGCACACACACACACACACACATATATATATATATATATACAGGCATACTGTTATAGATATAAGCTATATATTTGTCGTGTTCATATGTGTGTGTGCGAGAGTGTGTGCGTGCGAGAGTGTGTGTGGGTGCGTGTGTGCATGAATGTGTGATCGTGCGTGCGTGTGGATGTATTATTATGCGTGTGCGTGTGTGTGTGTGTCCTTTTACAAGTTGCAACCAGAAGAGGTGGCCATTTGGAGGCATAACCATTGCTGTGTTTACAAGTTGGTTTCATTCACCTCCAGGGCTCTCCCTCCGTATTTCATTGAATACATACATACACGTATAAGTAATTATATATTCGGGTATGCATATATGTATATATATGTGTATATGTATGAATGTATTGTGCACTATATGTGTGTGTGAATTATATATATATGTGTGTGTGTGTATGTATGTATATTTATATGTATATATATATATATATATATATATTATACATATCATATATATATATATATATGTATATATATATATATATATATATATATGTATATATATATATATATATATTATACATATTATATATATATATATATATATATATATATATATATATATATGTATATATATATATATATATTATACATATTATATATATATATATATATATATATATATATATATATATATACATATATAATTCGGCAACTGGCCCCGATGGTTTCCCAGCTGTCCTCTTAAAGTCGTGTAAACAAGAATTAGCAGGACCACTCCGGATACTCTTCCAGAGTTTCCTTGCAAATGGTAAACTTCCCAAAAAGCTGAAGGAAGGCACCATATGTCCTATCCATAAAGGTGGAAGCAGAGCAGAGGCTGGAAACTACAGGCCCATCTCTCTGACTTCACATATTAGCAAAGTCATGGAACGAATTGTCAGGAGATTGATTGCGTTCCTAGAAGAAAATGACTTGCTGAATGAGACCCAGCATGGTTTCCGTCCAGGTAGAAGCTGCCTCACGCAGCTCTTGCAGCATTATGACTGGGTCCTGAAGCAGCTACTTGACCATTCAAATGTTGATGTGATATATCTCGACTTTGCAAAAGCCTTTGACAAAGTTGATCATGGCTTGATATGTCACAAGCTGCGAAACCTTGGCATAGCTGGTAAATTAGGAGAGTGGCTGCATGACTTCCTGAACGGTAGAAGTCAGACAGTTGCAGCCAATGGAGAACTATCTAGGGAAACACAAATATTGAGCGGTGTTCCACAAGGAACTGTTCTGGGGCCACTACTGTTCATAGTGGCCCTTCTGGACATGCCCACGGTCACTCGGAGAGCCACTGTCACTAGCTATGCTGATGACACAAATATATCTCAGGCAATAAAGAATCCTGATGATGTTGTAAGCCTGCAGAATGACCTAAATGCAATATATGAGTGGGCAGAGCAAAATAATATGCAGTTCCATGCAAAAAAAATTTAAAGTACTGCGCTACAAGACCACAAGCACCTCCCAACTGGCATACACAGGGCCTGGAGGTACTGCAATCCCAGAACCACAAACAGTAAGAGATCTGGGCATCAACATGTGTAGTGATGCATCATTTCACATGCACATTGTCAAGTTGACAGCAAAGTGCAGACAACTGGCAGGGTGGATACTGAGGACTTTCCGTACAAGGGATCAAAAAGTCATGTTGACTCTATGGAAGACATTTGTTCTGAGCCGCCTAGACTATTGCTCTCAGTTGTGGTCACCACACAGTGTTAAGCGGACAGCAGAACTCGAGGCAATTCAGCGGCACTATACAAAAAAGATCGCCACAGTCCAACAGATGAACTACAGGGAGCGACTGAAGGCACTAGGTCTCTACTCCCTGGAGCGCAGGCGGGAGAGATATGTAATAATATACATATGGAAAAATACTGGAAGGACTGGTGCCAAACTTTGGCATCAATTACTACAGGAATGCCCGCACGGGTCGCCACTGCATGGTGCCAAAGGTACCGTCCACTGCATCTCACATAAGAACGAGATACTGCAGCAGCCTCGGTTTCAGAGGACCTCAGCTCTTCAATGCCCTGCCAAAACATTTGAGAGACATGCAAGACATGGATGCGGAGGTCTTCAAGACAAAACTTGACGCTTTCCTCTCCACGATAACAGACGAACCAATGGCTCGTAATGAGACGCAGTTTAGGGCAGCTGTGTCAAATTCTCTTATACACCAGATGTGCCGTCGAAACTCTTGATTGGACCATGTCAGGTGGGGGAGAAGAGCCATGCAAGGAACGTGAAAATCACGGTGGTGCACCAGCATGACCGCAGCCACTTGGCTGAAACACATAAATAAATAAATAAATAAATAAATAAATATGTATGTATATACATATATGTATGTATATACATATATGTATATATATATATATATGTATAAACATATGTATATACATATATATATGTATATTCATATGGACGGACAGACGGACGGATAGATAGATAGATAGACCAATAGATAGGTAGATAGGTAGATAGACAAGTAGATAGATGTATATCTATATATTTGTCTATATGTACATGTTTATGAATATATATATACATATATATACATATGTATGCATATATATTTATATGAATATAATATACAGTATATATATATATATATATATATATATATATATATATATATATATATATATATATATACATACATATATACATACATATATATATATGTATGTGTATATATATATATATATATATATATATATATATATATATATATGTTTGTATGTGTATATATGTATATATGTATGCGTATATATATATACATATATATATATGAACATGTAGGTAAATAGGTATAATATGTAGCTTACATCTATAACAGTATGCCTGTATATGTGTGTGTGTGTGTGTGTGTGTGTGTGTGTGAATAAATATACATTTATACGTATAAATCGTAGAAGCCAATTGTTAAGCACACATTAGCAATTTATTGATAACTGGTTTTCCTTAACCACATCAATTTCCAGACTATTTACATAATATTAGTCGAATTATACAAATATAATATCACATCAAAAATATTACATAATTACATATTACATAAAATTTGCATAAAATTACAATTTCCAGACTATGTCAATAATATTGCTGAGCTTTATTTACCCACACACACAATCACACCTATATACATATATAGATACATATACATATGTTTATACACGCACACACACATACACACATATGAATGAGGACTGGGATTTGTTTGATGTATTCGCGTTATGTATAAATGAGGTAAAGAAGGTAAATGTTTGGAAAACCTTTGAGATGCTGGTTAAAAATTAATGAAAATATGTAAGCCGATGACAATGAATTTAAACAAAGATAAAGATAGTGCAGCATTTTCATTTATTGTTTAAATATCATTTAATATTTCGTGGGCAAAATCTCCTTTCAAATACAAAATGAGACTCCAGAAAAATATGCTGTCATCGGGAAGCCATCGTTGTGTGTTTCTATTTTTGCTTTGATTATCTTCTTTTTATATTTAAAAACGGGATTTTTTCCCGAAATATTAGAGGATCTCTTAACATTCTATTCAAGGTACTGCATCTTTATTCTTGTTTTTATTTATTGACATTTCTGTACATGCTTTGATAAAATCCTCACCTACATTCCACAAAAGTTTTTCTGATGTTTATTACACACACAAACATATATATATATATATATATATATATATATATATATATATATATATATATATATATATATATATATATATATATATATATATATACATATATACACATATATATATATATGTGTGTGTGTGTGTATTTCTCTCTCTCGCTCTCTCATATCTCGAATCAACCTTTGGAGAAACGCTTTAGACTCAGGTTATATACTGAAAAAGCTCGTATCCCAGTCTGTCATCCCGGTTTTCAAACAGGGAAACAGATCCCACGCAGTCAACTATCGTCCAATCTCACATCATTAAAGTGTTTGAAAGAGTGGTAAAATCAAGGATAGCTGGCTTCTTGGAGATCCACAATCTCCTAAATTCAAACCAGCATGGCTTTCGCTGCGATAGGGACTGTCTAACACAGCTCTTACACCCCATGGATGATATCCTTAAAGCCTTGGGATCAGGCTCGAACTCTTATATCACATATCCTGACTTCAGTAAAGCGTTCGACAGTCACCCACAATCTCACAAAAAAGAACGATTGAATAAGTACCAGACTTTAAAATATTAAGCCTATGGGTCGATTTGTTTGACTAAAAGGTGGTGCTCCAGCATGACCGCAGTCATATGACTGAAACAAGTAAAAGAATCAATGAATAAACACACACACACACACACACACACACACACACACACATATATATATATATATATATATAAACACGTATATAAACACGTATGAACATTCATATAGGCATCCACCTAAACGCATACTCCCACTCATACAAATCCCCCCCCTCCCACGTAGTGTGGAACGAAAGGTCTCTGTGATAAGCGTTGTCCTAGACGATGTAATGTTCTCTGGAATATGGCAGTTAAGGGAGCGCCTGTGTGGGATTCGATCATCACTAATCGATATGTTATCAATATTTTGCTATGTCGGTAGCTAAGTAATTAGCTCTGGAAGCTAACTTGTTATTCACTAAATCAACATGGGTTAGATTACCATGTTGCCATAGCAGCCCAGTTGAAATTTCACTTCACAAACTAGGCCCTGGTTCAATCTCATTGCCAGGTTCTTGCAGATACACGTTCCTCTTGTTTATCAGATATCTAATGGCTATCTCCCGCTCATTGATAGCGAAGGCATATTCTTCAAGGTAAGTCTTAATGTATCTATTGCAGGTCTGCAGAGGCTATTCTTCCCGTCAATGCTGCTACTGCTGCTGCCCTCTAGCTTACGGGATACGTACCCGTTCATTGCTCTTTGCTGATATGATCAGTACTTCTCGCCGAAGCTTCAGCATAGATAGGTCAGTCCAGCTTTCTTTGGATCACGTGAGACAGCTGTACTCTCAGGGTACCTGTTCAGGAGTCCTTCCCCTATTCTAAAGAGGTTCTTTTACTTACTCTTGAATATGCATGGAACGTACTCAATTCTTTCTTTTACTGCTCAGCAGGTGTTGTCTGAGTGATACAATGCAACATTCAAAGGCTGTTTGCATTGACTTTATACATCTACCGCTACACACAGATACCATTAGTTTCGCTGTTAATGTATATATATATATATATATATATATATATATATATATATATATATATATATATATAGAGAGAGAGAGAGAGAGAGAGAGAGAGAGAGATATGTGTGTGTATATATATATATATATATATATATATATATAAAGTGACAGAGTGTACTAGGGAGTGCTGATATTGCTAGAAATAACAGTCAAAACAACTCTTAGCCACGTGAGAGCACTTTTCTAACGACTGACAAGGGAGACAAGATCCCCACCTATGGCGAGCGAAGTGGAGTCATATCACCGTTGATTTCAAATTTGATTAATCTTCATCAGTGACCCATATATGCGTGTGTGTGTGTGTGTGTGCGTGCGCGCGCGTCTATGTGTATGTACGTATATAGCAAAACTAACCTAAGGCCTTCTTGTTAATGACATGTGTATGTGTATGTGTACGTGTGTGCGCGTGTGCTTCTTTCTGTGTGTCTGTCTCACCTGTTCGTCTCTCTTTCCTATTCTATCCCTTTCACAAGCGCGCGCGCACAGACACACACATACACGCACGTACGCACCCCCCCTCCCGCGCACACACACACTTCTGGATTGTTCAGTTTGACTAAGAAAGCAAAATTTGAAAGTGAAACGCCATCGAAACTCATCCGCGATGCAACAAAGAAAGAAGACAGAAAAGAAAGAAGAAAAGAAAGGAAATCGTCAACGCAGAAAATCAGAAATTCACTGAACAGACGATCTTGTTTTATTCATGAGTTTTCATGAACGTATCATGTGACGGAGTAATTATCTCTGATGGTCGGACGAGATGGACGTTTGTGATGGCTTTTAGGATTAGACAGAAATTAGATTGTTGTTAGGAAAGCTGTGGAGATGGACGGGAAGATGGAAAGGTTGGGTATAGGTGTAAGGAATGGACACATAAGTTCGTAGGTTTGAAGTTATTTTAGAGAACAAAAACTGAAGGGAATTATAAACAGGTGTAATGCCGTGGTTGTAAGAAAACCAGAGATTGATATGAACCTCTTAGGCAACTGACCCCTCCCAATATTTATCTTGGACTTCGTCAAAATATAATCAACTCTCGAGACTAGGAATGATGGAAACTACGTGGAAACTTTATCTGCTAGAAATAACCCCACCCAAATTTAACATTTTATAATAATTAGCTTCCACGATCCGCTTTACAATTGAATAAGGCTATAGAACGGTGTGTGTTATGTGTGCTGGCTAGTATCTTCCGGGTTTTCGCATCAATGGCTCGGATCTCATCAAGCAGCCCAAATGTTGGTATGAGTACTGACACTGCAAACACATTGTGGGCCACTGTTTTATTGAATGCAGAGAGTTCCGAGGTTAAAATTTTCTTTATTCGGCTGTAATAGTCATTAATGCCATTGTAAGATATGTTTTCACCCACCTCTAGATATCTGTAACATTCCTCATCAGGGGAAACAGTCAAGTCATTGATGGAGATGTTGCTAGTCTGGTTTACAGTCTTCCCTCTTTTATATATATGCATGCTTGTATGTATGTATGTATGTATGTATGTATGTGTACAATATTTCACTTAGGAGTAGCGATACTAATAAATTGGTGTTAGGACTCAATATAGATATGTTTTAGAGAAAAGCGTTAGTAGAATCTGGTGTGTAATAAAACATTCTATAAATGACAAGGAAACAAGAAATTATTAAATGATCTTCAATAGCTCAAAGAGTTGTTGGAGATTGGGGAGAAAAAGCAGATATATGATAAATAATGTAATGAACTTCAATAGCCTACAGCTGTTTCTCCTATAAAATGCAATGCACTCATAGTTGAGTGTTGAGTACAACCTTATAGATTCGTCAAAGCTTCAAAAATGAGGTGCAATTTTATTTGGGAAAGCATTTATATATATGGAAAACATCACGAAAATGTAGTATCGAGTTTCAAGGGAAAAAGCTACTCCCAGAAATATGTAGATATAATTTTGCGTATATATGTGTATAAAGGTGGGCATACGACGAACCTTTATAGAAATAACTATTCATACGCATACATAAAATATAGAGAGATTTGTATATTAATACAGGTCGTACATATGAATGACCTTGTATATATATATATATATATATATATATATATATATATATATATATATATATATATATATATATATATATATATATATATATATATATACACACACACACATACAGGGTGCGGTGAATATATTGTCGTCTAAATTACACAAAAATGAAAATAACACTGACATTTCATTTTAACAGATATGTTTACCAAAATTATATCAAAATATCATGAAATACTAAAGAGTGAATTTATTCAATAAATCGTCATTGGCTTCAACCATGGCCTCCAGACGACTTCGGAATCTCCTGCAACTCTTCTGGACGGTCTCTTTGTTTAAGTTGGTGAGTGTTGTCTTGATCTTTGGCTTCGTTTCATCTTTGGTGTTCCAAGGAGTTTTGATGGTCTCTCGTTCAACTGTGCTCCACGCATAATAATCAAGGGGGTTGCAATCTGGAGAGTTAGATTAGGTGTGATGTAGTCGCAGAAATTGTCTGACAGCCATGACTGGGTACTCCTGCTTGTGTGGCAGGGTGCAGAGCTCTGTTTCCAAACATAGGGTCTTCCAGCAGCCACCCTCTTTACCCAGAGCAGTACTACCTCCTCCAGGCACTTGATGAATATGAATGGAGGCATAAAGTCGCCATCACTCGTGACCACTCTAAACACCATGATGCTGACTGGATGTTTGATTTTTCTCACACTCGGTACATGTTTTGGGGACATGGGAAGCCAACGGTTGTTCTGTGTGTTCACCATCTCTTCGTATTTGAGCTTACGGCCCGAATGCTAAGCAGTACAGCATGACGTTTCCAAATTTCTGGCAGAGTGAATAGCGTCACACTGCCTAACTGACCCTACTATACTGTGTAGTCGACAAAATCGAAAACAAACAATACGCATGTGTGAAATTTAAAATATAAAATGGCGACAATTTACCCGTCGCACCGAATGTGTGTGTGTGTGTGTGTGTGTGTGTGTGTGTGTGTGTGTGTGTGTGT
This sequence comes from Octopus bimaculoides, assembly GCF_046866305.1. Classification (NCBI taxonomy): domain Eukaryota; kingdom Metazoa; phylum Mollusca; class Cephalopoda; order Octopoda; family Octopodidae; genus Octopus; species Octopus bimaculoides. The sequence goes on along the minus strand of NC_142941.1, from coordinate 47,378,281 downwards.
GTGTGTGTGTGTGTGTGTGTGTGCCTTTTTTCCTATCTCGAAGGCGAATATAATTATAAATAATCATTATAAAATAATACATCTTAAGATACTGTAATAATTGCTTAGAAAACATTAGGTTTTAAAAAATCCATCGAATAATAAATGGCAGACGTCCGCCTATGGGACTTATTTTTAAATTTCTTGATTCTTCTAAAATTACGATATTCTGGTTGGAGTTGGAGGGACACTATCGTGTCTTACTTGAGTTTTAGCTGAACCTCAATATAAGAGGCCGAGTATTCCATAGATACAGCTACTAAAGCAGAATCAGCATGATATAGTGTATGACAAAAATGACACTTTCAAGTACCGACGGGCTTCCATAAAGTTTCCGTTTCAGTAATTTCAGTCACAACGGCCAAGTCTACTTGAGATTATGCGTGAGGGAAATACTTGCGACCCAGAGGTAACAGAATTGGATCGAACCACGTGATTATGAAGCGAACTTCTTCATCCCCCCCCCCCCATTTATTCCGTGAAACTGTTTACAATAACAACAGCGCCATCAGTCGAAGCAAGGATTATTATTCTTTGAATAAATAAATATTTCTATTTCCAAAATTTATGGTAATTCTCCAAATTGTTGTTATTGGTTGACGTTATTGATCTAATGGTCACAGTGTTGTTGTTGTTATTATTGCTAGTGGTGGGGGGAGGGATGTCGTGACTGTTCTCGGTGGTGGTCGTGGTGGTGGTGGTGGTAGTGGTGGTGGTGTGGTGGTGGTGGTAGTGGTGGTGATTGTGTTGTTATTGATGATGATGCTCATGGTGATTGTAACGATAGTGGTATTGGTGGTGTTTGCTGCGGTGGCGGTGGTGCGTGCGCGTGTGTGTGTGTGTGTGAGTTGATGATATCCGCGGGAGTATTCGTGGGGTGGAGGTGGGGGTGGAGGTGACAACGTTGGTGTAGGTGGAAGTGGTGGTGTTGGTGGTGGCGGTGGTGTTGGTGACGGTAGTATGACGGTGGTGGTGGTGACATCTTTGTTATTTGCCAGTGTTTCATATATCGTTATATCCAGTCGTCTGTGTGTCTGCTGAAGACGGAAGAAAAAAGGTGAGGTCACCATTGCAGACATTGATCAAATTGGTTGGAATAAATAGAAAATACAGACGACAGTCAACATTGGAAAATACATCCGTGCGTAAGAGCGTGCATGCTTGTGTGTGTGTGTATGTGCAAGTGTGTGTGTGTGTATGTGCAAGTGTGTGTGTGTGTTTGCGTGCCTGAAAGATATAAACAACAGATCTCTTACTGAATACATCCATATATATTAACACAAGGAATTTAGTGCAACATTCTCATCCAAACTTTTACCATGCATTGTTATAGAGGTTAGTTACTTTGCAGATAAGAACATCTTTTCCAGAATCAATGAAAGAAAAATAACTATGGACAACTGCTTCGAAGCCTGCAACACTTCTCTACCCTGATTCTAAATTTACATTTATACCAATAACCATTGGTGTGATCAGTTATATTAGTAAATGTCAAAGTCACAATCTGGAGAAGCTTGGACTTTCAAGCAAACAAAGAAACAAGTTTAAAGAGACAGTTTGTAAGGGGAACGGTAAAAATACCCAAGACTTTGCTGAGGTTCAGTATGCAACATTTATCGTAGTTGCTATCCAAATTCCAGTGAG
>NC_142941.1:47354098-47371598 GCF_046866305.1 Octopus bimaculoides | reverse complement strand
GTGTAGGGCATGAGGGATAGGGGTGATGTTTATGGAGAAAGAGGTGGGGTGGGTGAGAGAGAAAAGGAGAGAGAGGGGAGAAAAAAGACAAGGAGAAGGATAGGAAGTTATAAAGAAAGAAAAAGTAGAGAAAGGAAGAAAGAAGAGAAAATAAATAAATAAATAATAAAACAAGAATGGATGATTGGAAAAGAGAAAAGGAAAAAGAGAGGGGGAGTGAATGAAAAAGAAAGAAATGAAGAGAAATAGAGGAAGAAATGAAGGAAAGAAAGAGAAAGAGAGAGAAAGAAAAAGAAAATCAATGTAGAACAATCTCTCATTGCAGATTGAAACTACGTCACAACCGGAAGTAATTGACTTTCTTCACATTCATTTCCGGGACCCACTTAATCGAAGTTAAAACTCATGCTCATCATACTCCTCCTTCTCCTCCTCCTCCACTGCCGCCAGCATCAGCACCACCGCTACCACCACGACCACCTCTTGATGCTTAATCGTTGTCTTACTCTTCATTATATCACCCCCACCCCCCACCCTTCATTATGTTTTCCTTAATCTTTAACATTTTTTGTTGTTATATTCTTAACTTAGTCTTTCTTGCAAAAATTCTTTTTCATATATGTGTTTCGTTATTTCAATTCTTCTTCTTCTTCTTCTTCTTCTTCTTCTTATTATTATTATTATTATTATTATTATTATTATTATTATTATTATTATTATTATAGTTGTTTTTATCCATTCTCTGTTAAATCCAACGTTATCGTCTGCAAATTTTTTATTCAATATTTTTATTGTTATTGTAGTTGTATTAGATCTGACACACACACACACACGTAAATGTGTGTGTGTGTGTGTGTGTATATATATAATATTTGCATGTTCACGCATCATGGCGTCTATTGTACAATCGCTCCTTGCTGTGTGTTTCACGACCAACTAAACAAAAACGGTGACGAGAAGAGATAAAAATATATATATATATAAACTGCAGGGTGGTAAAAAAGAAAGCCAAAGTAAGTGAAGACGATGAGGAGGAGGAGGAGGAGGAGGAGGAGGAGGAGGAGGGGGGGGGGGCAGAAAGACAACTGGAAGAATAGAAAATAGGTCGAAATGATAGGAAGAAGAGACTACTAAAAACGAGAGGCAAACAAGAACATGCACAAACACATGCACACAAACACATATATGTAAGTATTATGTGAATATATATATATATATATATATGTGTGTGTGTGTGTGTGTGTGTGTATGTGTTTATTTATATGTATATATATATATATATATATATATATGTATGTATGTATGTATGTTTGTATGTATGTACATATGTATGTGTGCATGCATGTGTGTATATATATTCATAAATATATATATATATATACATATATATATATATATATATATATATATATATATATATATATATATATATATATATATATATATAGCTATATACATATGTGTGTATATGCGTGTTCGTGCGTTTGCATACACGCACGCACACAATCTGAGGGAATATGCGTAGCTGCTTCATGGAATGTTTCAAAAATCAAAACTTAGAACAACATATTGACGTGATATATTGTTTGGGATGTGGAACTGGCATCTTTGAGAAATATGGCTGGGGTAGAATCTCTCAGGATGTTAAGGATAAGCAGTTCCTTCGAGTTTGACTCTGTTTCCTCATATCTGCCAATGGACAGGTCGAACAAAAGTTACCGGCCATTTTAACTGAATAGAAATCGTTGTGAAATAACAGTGGTTCCTCAACGGTGGTTAGTTCTCTTGATGCCTGGAATCCAACCATCTTCTAACCATGCGTAGGAACAATGAAACTAGAATAAACAAGAGATTTAAGGGACATCAGGCCTTTGGAAGGAAGAAGAGTCTTCTCCTCCGCCGATAAAGGATGTTGCACGCCAGTCCATTGATTTGACTACAATTACGGCTAGAGCTAGAACATATGCGTGTGAAAGACGGAAGATGGAATATTTTATTATGCAATACACACACACACACATACATACATACATACATATATATATATATATATATCAGGGAGTGAAGGCGCATGGTTCAGTGGTTAGAGCGTCGATCTTATGACTGTGAGGTTGTGAGTTCGAATCCCAGACCAGGCTGCATGTTGTGTTCTTGAGCAAGACACTTTATTTCACATTGCTCCAGTTCACTCAGCTGTAGAAATGAGTTGTGACGTCACTGGTGCCAAGCTGTATCGGCCTTTGCCTTTCCCTTGGAGAAGGGAGGCCAGTATGCATGGGTGACTGCTGGTCTTCCATAAACAACCTTGCCCGGACTTGTGCCTGTGAGGGTAACTTTCTAGGTGCAATCCCATGGTCAGTCATGACCGAAGGGGGTCTCAGCATATTCCGGGTGCGCTGCCCACCCATCAAAAATGGCAAATTCATTATAAATAAATAACCTTACTCATTAATTTAATCACAAATCTTAATGAAAAACATTTTGTTATACTTCTGTTTGAAATTTAGTGTCATTGGGTGAGGCAACCCACCCGATAAAACAATCACCATACACCACCGATATATATATATATATATATATATATATATATATATATATATATATATATATATATATATATATATATATATATATATATATATATATATATATATATATATATATATATATATATGGTCAGAAACGTATTAGAAACTGATGGTGCACACATTAACTGATGCACAATTAAATACTTTCGTTCGGTTACAATAAGGACAGTGTGCTTTAGTTTTGCCTGACATCAGGTGACACTGCAATTTTTTAAAAGTAATAATCTCAGACACACTCACCCGCCCGTGCACGCACGTACAAACACACGCACACACACAAATGCAACACAACTTTCAGTGCTACGTTTTCAAACTGAAGCTTCTGAATGTAAAAGCATCCGATCCACAATGTTTCTTCCGATATCTGGGACTTTATGCCAACCTAAGAAATCTTTATGTTTGTGCAGTATAAAAAAGAAAAAATAAACATGCTTGAAACTATTTCAGTAAAAACCAACAATGAAACAATAATGCTCCATTTCGATTATTTTCATTTATTTTGAGGGGTTTTGAAAATCGTATTTATCGTATTTCTTTTTTTCTTTTCGTTTTTCGTTCCTTTTTTCTTCTTCATCTACATTCGGCTAAAGAAAATTTGAAGAATTTCCATTTGTTTCTATCATTTCAATTGCGATATGAAATCTTTTGTCTGTAAAGTGCAGACGACAACTCTTCCACCTGCCGCCATATTTGTTTACTCCAATGAGCGCCTCTTGCTATGATTTCGATGTTTGTCTTTTCTTTTCAGATTCTTATTATACCTATTATGTATTCTGTCGGTTTTGTTTCTGTTGTTCTTATTGCTGATGTACTTTTCTTGTTACTACTATTTAATATCTAATAGTTTCATTGCTAATACTACTACTACTACTAATAATAATAATATTTTTATTTTTATTTTTATTTTCGTTTTTATTATTATTATTATTATTATTATTATTATTATTATTATTATTATTATTATTATTATTATTATTATTATTATTATTATTATTATTATTATTATTAAAACAGTGAGCTGATAGAATCATTAGCATGTTGGGTTAAATGCTTTCTGGCATTTCGTCCGTCCTTACGTTCTGAGTTCAAATTCTGCCGAGATCGACTTTGCTTTGCATCCTTTCAAAATCGATAAAATAAGTACCAGTTGAACACTAGGGTCGATGTAATCAACTCACCCATCAGAAACAGCTGACCCTGTGCCCTAAATTTAAAGCCATTACTATGGCGGTGAACTGACAGAATCGTTGGCCCACCGCGACATTTCGTCCGTCCTTACGTTCTGAGTTCAAATGCCACCAGGGCTATTTTGACTTTTCATCCGCTCGGGGTCAATAAAATAAATACCTGTTGAGTTCTGGGGTCGATGAAATCAACCAGCCCCTTCCCCCCAAACCCAGACTTTGTGCCCACAAGAGAGGATTATTATTATTATTATTATTATTATTTAAATTAAAAGAAGAGTGCCATTTGTTACCTCAATCCTTCCTATATTAACCAAAATGAAGTAGATTGACAAATTTATTTTTCGAACCAATTGAAGACACGCGAGATGTCGAAATATTGTTCCCAAGATAACAAATGGCACTCTTCTTTTAATTTTGACTCTATATCTACAGGAGGAGTTACCTCAATCCTTTCTATATTATTATTATTATTATTATTATTATTATTATTATTATTATTATTATTATTATTATTATTATTATTATTATTATTATTATTATTATTATTATTATTATTATTATTATTATTATTATTATCATCATCATTATTATTAAGGCGGTGAGCTGGCAGAATCGTTAGCACGCCGGCAAAATGCTTAGCAACATTCCTTCCGGTTTTACGGTCTGAATTCAAATTCCGCCAAAGTCGACTTTACCTTTTAGAATCGATAAAATAAGTATCGCTTGAGCACTGGCAGTCGATGCAAAACTGAGCATTTATATATTAACTTAGCAATGTCTGAGGAACAATTATCTTTTATGTAACACACCAAGTACTTATTTGTTAATTAATCTTTAATCTAATCCTTAAATACTGCACCTAATTTAAATCAGTTTAACTTTGGTAAACCTAATATTATTTAGAATTGATCATAGAAGTTGACAATAATTTATTATAAACACCCATTCGACCGAACCGCAACCCCATTTCTTCCTTCATCTTGTTACTGTCAAGTCTCTTCTCTGTATTCACTTATTTGCATACAAACCTTCAATTACTACTTGTTTTGTGAGTATAATAGTGAATATATAGCAATAGATTCCTCTATATTTTCGGTACTTGACCTGTCAGGGACTTTAGCATTGACACGTTTAGAGGAAATAAAAAGAGTATCATTTGATTTATCTGTTATCTCCATCTATTGAACCATCAAGAGAAAGGATATTATCCAAATTCCCTTCCTTCGCTGTATGTTTTTGGAATCTCTAAAAATCAACCCTAATGACTTTAAGGTCTCCTGGAAATGGCGGAATGTTAAATGTTTCATTGGTTGATTGATTAATTAATTAAATTAATTGATTGATTGATTAATGCATGGAATTACTTAAATTTAAATAGACACAAACTTATAGCGATGAAATATTTCCTCTAGCCATTCGGAGTTATCATAACCTTAAATAAAGTTATATAACAACATCTTCATCGTTTAGTCTGCTTTCTATGATACTCAGTGATAAATGCACCAACCAGTTGATTGGTGAATCTCTTCCGATTTACTATTTATTTGGATCGCCCTGAGGATTTAACTGGTACTCACTCCTATCTTCCTCACTGAACATTCTGTTTGCTACATTTTTCAAGTGGGGTGCTAATAGCGCTATTCGTTTAGATTTCTTCAATACCTTCTTTCTGTCCCTATAAATACACCTGTACATACATATACAGGTGTTAAATCCTCACACCTAATTATTATAATAATTTATTAATGCTTTTGTGCGGTGGTGGGGGTTATTTGGTATCTGGCTACATTCATTACACGTAACAAGCAATTTGCATCCTGGCATCGAATCTTCGACATTTCTAATCAAATCATTAATTGTAATTGCTCAGTAATTAATATTGTTGAATCATCTTTAATTGAAAAACACAAAGAAATTAAAATGTTTAGATGTGCCTCCTTAGGCACGTATAAACAGATACTACGAACTCCCTTACACACACACACATAAACACACCCTCACTTTGCCTTCGTAAGCCAAATACAATTCTATGTTGCATACGTCAGTACTTTTGTATCTTTTAGTCTACGCCCGGGCATGTGTTTGTGTGCGTCTTGTCTGTCTGTCTCTCCCTCTGTTGTTTGAACTGGTAAAAACATTGACGGTTTGTCAGCCGAACTGTTTAATTTGAGATTTAATCATGTAAGTTTTGTTGTGAAGTAGCTTTCTTCTCCCTGTGGAGACCTATTTTCTAAATCATTCCTTTTCTTTTTATGGGATTATTTTAATCAAATAACTTCAAACTGTTCTGCGTCACTGAGCCCTCCCCCGCAAACGCCTGCACCCCTGCTTCTACTCTCACCTTCACCGCCGTCTCCACTCCTCACCGTCACCACCAAATTTTGGTGCCCACTGAGACGGAATGACTGATACTTTTGGCGTAGAAATATTTGCAGAAATAATAAGGAGTTCATCCACTCAGACAAAAATGCGTTGGTGCATAATTATTGCGGCTCTTTTTCAACAAATTTTATTCAACAAAAACAATAACAACATGTAACAAAAGCATCTTTAAGTGATTATTCCGGGGCATATTCACCATCTACTTCAATTACTGCTTCCCATTTGCTTAACAGACGGTCAGACCGTCATTTAAAGATGTTTTTGTTAAATATTGTTATTGTTTTTGTTGGAATAAATTTGTTGAATATATATATATATATATATCGGAGTTGTACTTGTTTACCAAGTGATTTGATTTGCAACAGTGCGCTCAAATTGAACTGAAATTCCATTTTGGAAATCCATTCCAGTCATTTATCAACAGATGAAAGCTGATAAATTCACTGTAAATGTTTTCTAAGTGAAATATTTGCAATGCAACTGTCGCAGTGACCAGGTCGCAGTGACCAGGTCGCAGTGACCAGGTCGCAGTTGTCCGGAGAAACTTTTGACAATTCGTGCAATAATTTAAGAAATGAATTTCTCAGTTTTTAATGTATTATTTTAATGGTTTGAACCGCTCTAGCACGATATAATTTGCGATATTTAAGAAAGGCTAAGGCCGTGGGCTGGCAACATCGTTATCGCATCAGATAAAATCTTAGTGGCATTTCATCCGTCTTTACGTTCTGAGTTCAAATTCCGCCGGGGTCGATTTTGCCTTTTATCCTTTCAGGGTCGATAAAATTAGTACCGGAGTCGATTCACCCCCACTCCCACGAACAATTTGAAACCAATGTATAAGAAAGGCTGCGTGATGAGAGATGGGAGCATAATTGTTATCGCATTAATACAAATTATTCATCAACATACGAAATATCAGAATCCTGGGTTTTCGACCACCATTGTATAGCGACACTGTCGTCGCCCGTGTCTTTCTTGTTTAATCAGGGACACCAATGAACAATACAATGTTTCACAATGGACATTCTGACGTCACACCGTTTCAAAACTCACCAGAGAATACATTGGATGTCGATGTAATGTTATTAGCAATCAATCCCGTTGCTAACGATTATTTAAATCAGATGTCCCTAACTGATTTTTAAAGTGAAGTTCTTCTTTCTCACACATCCCATCTATTTAATGTTCATTCCCTCCTTATTTGGACTCCTCCATATAGTTTTCTTTTCTCTTATTTAAGACATTTTCTTCTTGTAACTTCACTCTCCAATTCCTCCATTTTACATTTCCTCCGTTCACCTCCAACCTAAGACAAATGACTCACCAACGCCCTCACTTATTTGAGCTACAGCTCTCACTCAAGTGTTCCCTTCACCTAACCTTCTTCTTCCCTCACCTATTTCATTTAATACCCTACGACAGCACTCCTTTCTCTCTCTCTCTCTCTCTCTCTCTCTCTCGTCATCATTTTCAGAGGAAGGTTAATGGCCTGAAACGTTGTATTCTAATACATTTCACCGTAACTGAATGCATTGTACTTTCCTCTGAGCTCTCTAAAAGACATTCAATAATTAACTCGATTAAAATAAAAGTCTACTAAATCGGCCGATCACCTTATCGGCCTCTCTAACTATCAAACACAAACACCAGAAAACTATTGGACGTTTGGATGATATCAGTAAATCCCCGTACATGTGGGATGGAGGCTTGTGTTTACTGTAGAACACGTGACTAAATATTCTATCTGTTAATTTACTCGTTCGGAATTACAATTAAGAGTTTCAAGTTTACAGGAATGTGCGGAGTTTATTATTATTATTGTTACGGCCGTCACACTTCTCGGTTTACCATCACTGCTTTGAGATGAGTTAACAGAATGAAACGAAAAATAATCAGCAACAGAACAACTTAAGACGATGACTTACCTGAGCAAACGATTAACAACCAAATTAGCAGTCTTTCACTTACCTGCAATGATCAAAGGTAAATATTGATGACGTTGTCTTATACAGAGATACGTATATAAATTGATGGATTAATTTATTCAACAGGTTGATCGATCGATAAATAGATATAACCAAATAAGAAAATTGGCTTCATTATTTTTAATTAATTATTTAGTAGTCGAATCATCTGATGTGTGCAATTAAAATAGTCTTACTTCATTCATTTCTCAAGAATTCCTTTCAGACATTCCTCTGAGTTGCACCATTTTTATATTTTCTGTCTCAGGGTTCAAGTAAGATTGTGTGCAGTGTATATATATATATATATATATATATATATATGTGTGTGTGTGTGTGTGTGTGTGTGTGTGTGTGTGTGTGTGTGTGTTTATCATTTAGAACGAACAGTAAAAGGTTGTCATTATAGTACTCGGCGTTTCGAATGACGGAGCGAAGAGATACTGATACTATAATGACAACCTTTTACTGTTTGTTCTAAATTATAACAAATATAAATAATCCTCCATTTATCTAATATCGAGGTCTCATTCTTTTGTTGTTACTTTCTATTATATATATATATATATATATATATATATATATATATATATATATATATATATATATATATATATATATATATATATATATCATTCAACTACGGGTAGTAGTTGAATGATATTCTTAAGGCCGCAATTTACTCACTCGCAACATCTTTCAGAACTTATCGCTAATTCACTTCTTAACCAAATTGAAAACTGTTAACAATTTTGAAGAGAACTGGTCCCTAGCTACATCTTGGCAAAAAAAATTTAGATTTGGTTCAGTAGAAAAATGTTTACGTCAAACTGTAGCAACGTTGTAGGTGAGTAAGTAGCGCCACCTATCAAGTTTAGATCTAAATAACTTTTTTATTTTAAAAGCAAAATATATTTATCTTAGTTTCAGTGATGAAGGAAGCATGAAGAATTTCTTAGTTTTATTCCCATGCAACAAAAATTTATATAAAAAAGAGTTTGTGAGGTAAAATATCATGAAAAACAATATGAGTAAGGCAAAAAATTGGTTTTAAGTATAATTAACTTTCTTTTATTTTAAAAGCAAGCTATATTTTAATTAGGCTTAAATGATAGAGCTCAATTCAAGGAATTAAATGATAGAGCTCAATTCATGGTATCAATCTCATGCAATGAAGTTTTAAAAGAAAAAAAACGTTATGAGTGTTTGTTTCTCAAAATTGAGGGTGATAATATAGTTCTATAATTTTTATGAATATAGTTCTATAAGGGGACTTTTAATATATGTCACCGGTATCATTGAGGTAAGGAAATAATTATCAATGACACCGCTAATTGACACATTTGGCACATTATTAGTTAGCATAATAGCATGGATTACATGGGAAAATGCGTGCATGAGAAATAATATTCTAAAGATTATAAACCTGGAAAAGTAGAGGACAAATTATTACACTTGGAAAAGTTCAGGACAACTTATTACATCTGGTAAAGTACAGAACAAGAAAACTTTTACTTAAAATATCGCAGGTAAGGATAAAACTTGAATATTAAAAATTATTTGATTTTAATTTACAAAGTAACATTATAATTAAAAAAAAAGGTACCATCATTTGTTAAAATATTGACACACTAGAATACTTAAAAAATGAGAGCCAGAAGTATCAATATAGCTAAAGTTTTATGCAATTTAGAATCGTATATATGGTAGGCAAAATCATTATGTAAAAAATAGGCATTGGGTCAAGACTAAATATGTGAAAACTTGACAATAATTTAGGCAAAACTCAAGCAAATTTTACTGTGAATTTGTTGCTATAGGTAGATTCTACTGTAACATAACTATTTTTTGTATTATTCTATTTATTGTGCTTACTAATTATGTACTACTATTATTTTTCATAGTGAGGCGCAATGACCCAGTGGTTAGGGCAGCGGACTCGCGGTCATAGGATCGCGGTTTCGATTCCCAGACCGGGCGTTGTGAGTGTTTATTGAGCGAAAACACCTAAAGCTCCACGATGCTCCGGCAGGGGGTGGTGGCGAACCCTGCTGTACTCTTTCGCCACAACTTTCTCTCACTCTTACTTCCTGTTTCTGTTGTACCTGTATTTCAAAGGGCCAGCCTTGTCACACTCTGTGTCATGCTGAATCTTCCCCCCCCCCCCCAAGAACTACGTTAAGGGTACACGTGTCTGTGGAGTGCTCAGCCACTTGCACGTTAATTTCACGAGCAAGCTGTTCCGTTGATCGGATCCACTAGAACCCTCGTCGTCGTAACCGACGGAGTGCCAATCAATCAATCAATTTTTTATAACCTATTTTCAGATTTCTAAATATTAATTAATAATTTTTAAAAAAATGAATTTTTTTGAAGTGCAAAAAAGTATTTTGAGTTATTTTTAATCCTGTCCATAAAGGGATTAACTTTATGGTGTATTTTCATGCTTTATGGACGGGAAACCCACGGTAAGCCCATAAACCGGCTTTCACCAGGAAAAAATATAGACTGCTCTATTTCTTAGAGCAGTCTAAGAAATAGACTGCTCTATTTCTTCTCCGGATTTGTTTTTCGAAAAACATTATTTATACACACACACACACACACACACACACACACACACACACACACACACACACACACACACACACATATATATATATATATATATATATATATATATATATATATATATAAAAATGCATACGTATATGAGTCTGTATACGCGCGCGCGCACACATAGACATACGCATATACATATGGCATACGGTTAATTCACCGAAAATATATTCTACGATAGTATATAATCGCCGAAAGACAATTATAGAAAGATAAATTGTTCGAAAGATTTGTTCGTAGAGAAAAATACAGCAGAAATACTTGGAAATTTAATGCAAAAGAAATGATTTTATTTTATAATTATAACATCTTTGTGAATAAGGATATATAACCGTGTTTAGATTATATGTAACCTTGATCGAATTCTAAATTTTGGGGGCTTTCAAGCATTATGAAAGTAGATTCAGATATCAATAAATCGAAGCATTACTTTTTAAACACGTTCTTACCTAAACACACACGTGCGCTCACACGTATATATAGACACATACACATGCATACATACACACACGTATACACACACATGTATGCACACACACGTATACACACACATGTATGCACACACAAGCAGACACACACAAACATGTGCACACATTCCAACAAACATACGCACATAAATATACACACGCACACCAACGCACACATGTACATAATATATATACATATACAAACGGACGTACACATCCACCTACCCACGTTGCTAGATTAGAATCCATCAATAATTTTACAATGTTCACCACTGCCTTTCCCGTTCTACCAACAGTTTTACTCCAACTTTTGCTCCATTTTCTTCGTGTCTTTCATTTTGTCTTCTTTCAATTATTTCATTCTTCGTTGTCTTCTCGTGTTTCTTGTCCCCCCCCCCCCATCTCCCTTTGTAATCGCTTTTTTTTTCTCTACCTTCTTTTCATCTCTCTCAACACACTCGCTGCTTTTGTACTCCCACCTTGGGTTTGTAAATTCAAATGTATGTATATATATATACATATATATATATATATATATATATATATATACACACATACATTACACAGATATATATATATATATATATATGTGTGAGTGGGGTTATGTGTGTGTGTGTGTGTGTGTGTGTGTGCGCGTGCTAGCTCCATATCACTCCTACACTATATAATTTCTAAATAAATGCCTCACTTAACTCAGTCAACCGTGGAAATGTCTCGACACATCGATTTGAAATATTGTTTATTAATGTCGCCTCATGTCTCACATCTGTTGTTGTTGTTGTTGTTATGGTAATTGTGGATATTGTTGTAGTTGTTGTTGTTTTAAGTTATGTTGTTGCTATTGCAATTATTACTTTTGCAGCCGCTGTTACCAGTGGTTTTGGCCACTTTTGCAGGGTCTCTTTGGTTGCTTCTGTAGGTTGTATATGTGTGTATGTGTGTCTATCATTAAAAGTTCTTTCGCTGTCGTTGTTTTACCTCGTCTCATCTTTGATTAACTAGACCCATGGTCACCACGACGATTTTGTTTTGTGAATTGGCAGAGCAATTAGGGCGTTTGGTACACTATCTTTGTGAATTAGTTCCGGTTTATTACACTCTGAAATCCAACCTCATTGAATAAAGTATCAATAAAATACCAGTTAATCCAATAAAGTACTAGTCAATGCAATAAAGTACGAACTAATCCAGGTCGAGTGATCGGTAGAGCATCGGACGAGATAATTTGCTGTTTTAGTTGTTTGTCTCATGAGTTGGTCTTGGTGCCACCTCTCGGGGCTGCTTCCCAAACCACAAGGCCGTTTAGAGAGCTTTCGATATTGTTGAAATTGAGTAAAGAAAGACACCTGACCTGAGTGGGGTCCTACTAAAAGGAGCCAGGTGCCAAACGATTCATTAAGTCTACCACCCAGGTGATCCACAGACCATGAGACAGAATTCCAAGCACCTTGATTCCTGCGAAACCACCAAGGTCAGGCAAAGCAAGTCCACCGGAAAGCGCATGAGATGAGCCCCTTTTTCGACAGCAATGGCATCATCTACATTCACTGGATTCCCTCTGGCCAGGCGTTCAACAAAGCGTGCTTTATGTAGGTTTTGAGGGAGTTAAGAAAGAGATTTCGCCGCAAAAACGCCAGAGCTCTTATACTTGGGTTGGTGGTACCAGAACAATGCACCAATCCATAATTCCATCCTGGTAACCAACTATTTGTTTTTTGTTATTTTCCAAGCTGAAGGAAAATCTCAAGGGCCATCGTTTTGAAGACATCGAGAAGATGAAGGAGGCTGTATTACAAGAGACCTGGAGACCTTACACTTTGGAGGACTTCCATGGGGCCTTCACGAAGTAGCCGGAGCACTTCAGCAAATACATTGAAGTCAAAGAAGCCTACTTTGAAGCAGATTAGAACTTTGAACTTCTTTGAAATTAACTGACACTCCGTCGGTTACGACGACGTGCGTTCTTGTTGATTAGATCAACGAAACAGTCTGGTCGTGAAATTAACGTGAAAGGCACGAGTACCCTTAACGTAGTTCCCAGGGAGATTCAGTGTGACATGTGACAAGGCTGGCCCCTTTGAAATTACAGGTACGTCTCATTTATGCCAGCTGAGTGGACTGGAACAACGTGAAATAAAGTGTCTTGCTCAAAGACACAACGCGTCGCCGGGTATTGAACTCACGACCGTGAGCCGAATACCTTAACCGCTGAGCCATGCAGTGTGTGTGTGTGTGTGTGTGTGTGTGTGTGTGTGTGTGTGTCTCTTTCTCTCTCTCTCTCTGTGCATGTGTGTGTGTATGCGTGTGTCTTTACTCAAAATAGCCACCCTCAGCTTCCACCACGGCCTCAAGATGGCTCTGGAACCTGGCGCTTGCATTCCTCACTGCGTCCCTGGAAATGTCTTCGAACACATCTTAGTCACCAGATCGGCCTTCGTCATGCAGACAGACTGGTTGAGGTCTTTCTCAATCGCGGCCCGCACAGAGTAATCCATGGGATTACAAACGGGGGCATAAGGAAGCCAGAAATTAGGACTGGTGGAGTCGTAGAAATTCTCTGATAACCACTTCTGACACTTTCAAGGTATTGCAAGGAGTCGTATCCCACTGCCTCACATATGACCTTCCAGCAGTCACTCTCTCTAGCCAGTGTTTGACCATAGTTTCAAGCAGCTTCACATCGCCATTTGATTTGAACCTAAGTCCCTGTTCAAAGATGTCAGGTTGTAGTCAGAACTCTTGTTTTGTCCCTTTCTCTTGACTACGGCTTCCGAGATAGCATTGCAGCTGTGAATGCCATGGCTTACAACTTTTGCGGTGTTCACACAAGTATAGAGCAGCAGTCTTGATGCCATGGCTTCAAGTCCTCCTTCACAGCCGAGTTCTTCTCAACTCCAACTTTAATCGTCCTGCTCTCCAACGCCGTTGACTGTTCACTAATGCATTAAGCTGTTCCTGAAAAAAAAGAGAAATAAAAAAAATTGTCAAATGTAACCCGAATACCCTGTATATGCATGCTTGTGTGTGTGTGTGTGTGTATTATGTATGTGTGTGTGTGTGTGTGTGTGTGCATATGCGTGTGTATATATACATGCATCTGTCTATATATATGCGTGTGTGAATGTATATATATATTCATTAATTTGCCTATACAGTTTTATGCTTGCGGCCACTACTATTATTATTTCTTTTAAATAATAATGCTCTCTTATATATACAGGGTGCATAAGGTATTTGAGGATATAGCTTTTTGGGGGTCATTGCTGCATTTTTTTGTAACTCTGTGTAATCTTTGTTTCGGAAAATAATAATGGCAGACCCTCAGCTTACTCAAGAAATGAAAAGGCATGCTGTTATTGTGGTTACAAAGGCTGAGCATGGGGATTTAGAAATATCTCGATTTTTTTTAAAGTTCGTATAACAGCAGGGAACCGTGAAGCATAAAGTTGATAAAGTCTTTGCAATGTTGTCTGCAGGAAGAGGTGTGTTGAGAGTCAAAATTAGCCCAGAAATTAGCCCAGAACCGGAATCTATTCAAAATAAAGGATTCGAGTGGAACATTTCAAGAAAAATCTCCTCAGCATATCGCTGGAAACGTAACAGGTAGTGTTTGATTGGAGGACAGCGATCAAAAGTCGTGCATCACAACAACATACACCACACACACACACACACACACACACCATATCCATACACATACATCCATTTACAACATGTACTCACAAACAGATTAATGCACCCATAAACATTACAAAACCACAAGGAAGAAAACATCTTCCTCAAGAATCCCCACCTCATACCCACCAACCGATAAACCTCAATTTATTCGTCTTTTCCTCCACTCACTCTCTTTCTCTCTCTCTCTCTCTCTCTCTCTCTCTCTCTCTCTCTCTCTCCATCTCTCTCTCTCCATCTCTCTCTCTCCATCTCTCTGTGTCTCTTACTGCTTTACCAACGGTCTATATTCCCGTTCCACTATTACTTAAGCCCCACACCAAAGCGGTTTCAGAACTCAACGAGACTGGAATTACTTAAGGAGTTGTTATGACTGAAGGCATTTCCAACATTACGTACCGGTTTCGCTTTTTAAACGTTCTCACTTGTTAGCGATGTTAATATAATGAGGAGTAGTAGATGCTGATGAGTGATTCCTTCAGTATCAGTATGTTTTTAGAGGTACATTTGCTGTTTGGCCTGAGGCTTTTGGGTTTTACATTACTCAGATGATTTGGGGCGACCTTGGAGTGGTCAAAATCGTAGTCTACATCGAGTGTACTTTTTATCCATTTTGTATTCTTGCTTCCTTTCTGTAATTTTGGTGATTAACTTTGAAGAATGTCAGACAATAGTGTTTGTTAGGGCTGCAATGTAGAATATTAGACATTGCTATGGTAACGTGGAACGTGATGTGATCATGGCAGATCACCATGGTTATAATTGTCTCATGTCAACACTGTTCCAGTAAGTATAATCAAATACATTTCAACCGTGACTAATCTGTCTTTTTGTGTATCTTGGACTACATTGCATATGTAGGAGTGAATTGACAAATGCGTCCTTCCTATTTTTAAAACGTTAAAGTGGGAGCTGCTATTTTTAGTGAGACGAGAGACCACGTAGAGACTCTCTTGTTGGCTCTTAATCCTTGTCGTTATTTTGTTGTTGATGCTTAACTGCCCTACATAAGGTTCACAATTTCTTTTACTTCATTCTGTAGTTGAGATAAATTACTGGAAAACTTCACATGTTAAGTAAAATAATAATAAATAAACAAAAACATTAAAACTTCAGAAAAACAATGGAAAGTCTCGGTTCGTTTTATTAATGTTGCGTAAAAGAAACATTTTAAATAACCACGTTTTTCCAGACACTTAAGTATTGAAGTATAGGGTTTCGTAAATTATATTGTTTACATGTGCCGGACGATACTCTTAAAATTTCAGAGGAACTGATGTGTGTGTGAGGGGGGAGTGTATGTGTATGGTATGTATGCATGTGTGTATATACATATATGTGTGTGTATTACATATGTTATATGTGTGTGAGTGTGTGTGTGTGTGTGTGTGTATGTATACACATACACACGCACATGTACATATGGTCAGTTTATAACGAACTGTATGTCACTGCAAATGTTTTTCACGGAACTGTTTAATTTATCGCTTCAAATACAGACGACAGGACACCATAAAAAAATCATTACAAAGAGAGAGACTATTTGTATTATATGAAGGTTCCGCCGAAAACTGCTTAAGTCATATTAAGATATAACCAGTGACAAAAACAAAAACAAAACTACTGAGGTAGTGTCATCGATATACGAGTTTCGATTGACTAAATCAATAGTGTCGGTCAAAGGATTGAAAATCCGAGTGCGAGAGAGAGAGAGAGAGAGAGAGAGAGAGAGAAGGGGAGGGGGAGACACCGACAGGTAGACAGAGGTAAATGTTAAAGTGAAAAGTTAAATTTAATCCTTTCAGAAATAACAATGACTAATTCTGGAAACGGATGAGAGACAAATGGATTGCCATATATTGTAGATGATTATTATCAGTCCACTCACTCCAGAGTCACTTAATGGTGTGAAACAATGTAAACTAAACACAACGACATCTCTCTCCGACAGCTTTGCACCCACCCTCATCTCCCGACCGATCGATACCTTATTCAATGGTCGCCCATTTATAGCCGTCGTCTGCTACAACTCTCACTTGCTGAATGCTAACGATTTTCAAAGGCAAAACACATACGTGTGTTTGTGGAGGTATGTGTCGATAGCTTTTGGTAGGGATACACTTCAATAGCAGAACACCAAACACACACACACACACACACACACACACACACACACACGTATCCATATATATATAAAAGAAACGTGTGTGTATGTGTATATATATATATATATATATATATATATATATATATATATAAAAGAAATGTGTGTGTAGTTTTATTTCGAGAGAGCGATCAAGGTAGAAGCATATATAATAGGAGCAGTAAAATTGAATGTCTCTAAGCAGTTTGAGGGAGGTTGTCAAGGTTACGTGCCTCTTTTGATGAATTAAGCTTCAAAGAGCCGTGTCAGCCGTGATCGAACCAGCGACCTGACCTTTAACATAGACAACAGCTAATCAATGCTATTCACGTGACCCTATCTTAAAGGTTAAGTGGAGCAGATCTATTACACACACACACACACACACACACATATACATATGTGTATAGGTTGTGTTGTATGCAGTGGTAATAGTAGTGTTTAGGTTAGTGTAGTCATGTTGTTAATGGTG
>NC_142941.1:47186805-47197203 GCF_046866305.1 Octopus bimaculoides | reverse complement strand
GAGAGAGAGAGAGAGAGAGAGAGAATCATGGCAGGCATGAGAGCTATTTTCTGGGGAAGGAGAAAATATTTTTGATGTCTTTGACAGTCAACACTTCCTATAAAGTAACAATGTATCTTGACTCTGATGCAAGCCATGTACTGAGAGAAAACAGCCAGAAAACATAGATGACAGTCAGAAATTAAAAGAAAAAAAAAAGAATTATCTAAAGCAGCATAAAACAATAAATAATACAAAAATGACTGGATAAAAATAAATGAGCTAAAAATGTTCTTTAAATTGTTAGCATAGCTTGCATGTGTAATGGTAAACTTGTGATGAAGTACATAGCTTGCAGCAGAATAAAATAGAGATGCTATAGTACAAACAGTAAACTAAACTGGTAGAGACATCAAGATTGAAAAAGTAAACAGATCTACACTGAAAAAAAAAACAAGTTACATTTGGTGCTACACACATAATATAAATTATAAATACATAAGATCAAGATTTACAAATATAAACAGAAAAAAGCACTGCTATCATTACCTGGAAAATCAGAATTTTGCTGGGAATGTGAAAATGAATCTGGAGTTGCAATTTGAATTAAGTCTACAGGGTCATTAGAAGCAGTTTCAGTGGCACATTTTGGAGGTGAAATAAACTGGGAATCAGGGGTTGAAGATGGAGCTTTGTGGGAATCAACAGTCAAATTAATAACAGAATTTTCAAGTGAAAGAGTAGAAGGGGTTTGACATTCAGAATTACAGCTGGTTACATTTTGGGAAGCTTGGGGGTATGGCAAGAGATGAAGAGTTAGGTGGGGATTTATCTTTACGAGTTCATCAGTTGTCTTCGGTGCATCAACAAAAGTTGTAGTCAGTTGTGTCGAAGCAGCAGAGGCGATAGAAAGTTCCTCCGCATTACTATTTACATTGTTATTAACGTCATTAAGATTATTGTTGTTACTAATGTTGGTATTATTATTATTATCATTCAGATTATTAGAGCTGTCACTTGGTGGTGGAATATTTGCTGCAGCAGAAGGTACTCTCTTCCGAGGCTGGGGTTTTGGAGGGGTAACACATGTAAGTTTTTCTGAAGAGGAACTGGAACTGTGACTTATTGAAGTACGAGGCTGAGGCCTGGGTGGTGGTGGGCACACTGGTTTAGTACAGTGATCCACAGATTGTAAAGTGTTCTCATGACTGCTGACAGTTGGCACTACTGACTGTGGTCTTGAAGGTGGTGTTTTGGAAGTAGAAGAAGAGGGTAATGATGAAGAGGAGGACAAGAAGGTTGAAGAAATTTTCAATACTGGTGGGACATTTGGGCGTTGTGGAGGTGTGCCACGTTTGGAAAGCTTGCGAGTAACTGGTGTAGGGCGATCTGGTGGTAAAAGAGTAGAATGAACAGAATCAAAGCTTGAATCAGGGCCAACAACACTTCTATGATTAGTGGAGGTCTCACCATCAACTTTTGGGCGTGGAGGACATACAGGTACAGGAGGTTTCCCGTGTTTCCTGTAAAAAGAAAAATAGAAAAGTAAAGTAAGAATAACCTAAGTAAAACCACTTTTTGTATAATAAGGGCGATCCCATATGTTTGAGGAGCAAGTTATATGAACACCCTTGATCTATTCTAAACTCAGTTTATTCAGTGGGTAGTGAGTTCCATTTGCAAACAGGTTGTAGGGATACAGCTACTGAAGACTTTCTTATTACATTGTATGAGAAAGGTAAGTCATTTTAGTGGAACCCTTATCTTTAAGGTATAACCACAGAGTGTGGATGGTATTCATTTGCAATACTGAACTTCTAATTTTATGCATATTTTCTTTACTTTTGTTGTTGGTCAATTTCTTTTTAAAACCAATAACCATTTTTGCTTTATTTATTGTCAGAATAATTGACTGTGGAAAATTTCGAACCCCCAATTTGTGAAAGAGGTATGGAGTCCTCTTTGGAATCTGTATTGGAGGGACAAACAAGGAAATTTCATACTTTCTCAACATCAGAAGGATGGCGGAAAAGGTGACAAAGGAGCTGCAAGATTCAGGATACAAACTACAAGGCAAAAGCAGCGAGGAAAACTTATGATCAATGATCTGACAGCATCAGAATGCGAGAATTCATTGTTGAAATCCAGGAGATGATCAACAATGATCGCAGCAAGTCAATGTGTGCCATTGCACAGGAGAAAGGTGTGGATAAAAAGATCATCAGGCTGATGTTGCATGAAGACATTCACTACTTTTCATCTTGTTCAAGGTGATACAGGAAAATTGACTCAAACACACCAAGAAGCTAATCATCAAGTGGAAACACCTGCTGGAGCCTGATATGCTGTGGTTCTTCTCTAGCGAGAAGAACTTTTGCCAAGACCAGATCAACAGGTGGCTTGCTGTCTCACCCAAAGACATGCCCAGAGTCATGCAGAAGAAATTTCCAGTGACAATCATGATCTTTGGTGTCATCAGCAGTGAATGCCCCACCCCTACTTCTTTCCGAGAGCCTCAGACTGAACACTGACAGCTATATCTGTGTTCTGAACCAGGTAGTGAAGTCCTGGATCAACTGGGTAGCTACAGGAATGCCATACATGTGGCAGCAAGACTCTGCACCCTGCCACACCAGCTGGAAGACTCAGGCCTGGTTGTCGGAGAATTTCTTTTATCACACAGCACTTGACATTTGGCCTCCCAACTTGCCTGATTGCAACCCCCTTCACTTCTTCGTGAAGGGCATAATGGAATGAGAGACCAATAAATCCAGCTGCAACACAGGATGAGCTGAGAGCCACAATTACCAAAGCCTTCAGGAGCCTAAAACAAGAGAATTCCTCATTTCCAGTCAAGAAGTTCATCACTTTAAAGACACAAATATTTCCTATTCAATGTATTTAGTAAGTGAAATTGTTTTTTTCTTGTTGTTTTTAATAGTTTAGATAATTGGGGCTGGAAGTTATTTGACAGAGGTACATCTTGAAACACACCCAAATGAAATCCTCTGAAATGATTGAATGTAACTAACTAGTAACCTTAGTACAGTTTAAATAAACAAAATGTTCCAACAGATAAACGGTTTAGTAATGTTAAATCGATAATAAGGATGAAGCTGGTAAAACGTAAACATTGGAAATATGAGGTTAATAGTCTGATAAATATAAAACAATAATATCAATAATGATGGGGATGATGTTGGCCTGTAGAATATAATTTGAAGTAGACAGTGCCATAATTTGTGATTCATTTGAATAAAATCTTGTTACATTCCTTAAAAAATTCCAGAAGTATAGGTTCTCCTGTTTGCTCATGAAGCTGATGTCCCTAAAGACAACAAATAGTCTGGGAGCATTTTAAATGCATTTATTGTTAACATATAGAGTACACTGATATTACAATAGCTTGACTCTTGGATAATAACAGCAACGATATCACAAAATTACTCACTTGCTGGGAATTGGTGGGACAGGTCTTGCCAGGGGTACTTTCGACTGAGTAGTAGCAGAAGTATTGAGCTGAGAACTGTCCTTTTTATCTACAAGAAAACAGATACACCATTTAATACAGGCAATTGATAATCTTAAGTTTATTTGCAGATGTAGCTGAATAGATAAATAGATTTTTAAATATAGTTATTCATTTTGAAATTAGTCAAACCCAAATGAAGATTGAGATAAGTGAACAAAGAGACTTTCTTAAATTAATTGTAACAATTTAAAATTTTATTTTATTATTATCAAAATGTTAGTAAAGTAAAACTGGTGTAGCAATAAATTAATAATGATTGTAAGTAAAGTAAAACTGGTGTAGCAATAAATTAATAATGATTGTAAGTAAAGTAAAACTGGTGTAGCAATAAATTAATAATGATTGTAAGTAAAGTAAAACTGGTGTAGCAATAAATTAATAATGATTGTAAGTAAAGGTTTAATAAGCAAGAAATGACAGTGAGGATGAATTGATAAATGCAAAAAGGAGTAAAAGCATCGAAAGGTTTCAAAGCCCATTGTCTTATATTGTTTCTGTACATAGGTTTTAATACTCTGTATTTACAGTTGAAGCAGAATGCCTCTCAACACTCCTGAATAAATAGAATCAAGTGCCACCATTAATATAAATGTAGACAGCTGGCAGAATCATTAGAGTGTTGGAAGAATTACCTTGCAGTATTTCTTCTGGCTCTTTACATTCGGAGTTCAAATCTTGCCAGGGTCAACTTTCCTTTCAAGGTTGATAAGGTGAAGTAACAGAAGAAGTACTAATCCCTTCTGCTTAAAATTGCTGGCCTAGCACTTTAATCAGGAACCATTATTATTATTATTATTACTAAAATTAAAATCCCAAAATAGTACCAATTCCAAATTATAGTACCAATCACTTAAGGCACAGGCATGGCTATGTGAAACCTTGAACAAGTTTCTTTTAGTATAGCTTCAGGCTGACCAAAGTCTTGTGAGGGGATTTGAGAGTTGGAAACAGAAAGAAGCCCACTGTGTGTGCACGTGCACCACTTTGTCTTGACACCACAGGACAGTTATAAACAAGTGTCACTATCATACAAGTAGAATTCCCCATTTCCAGTCTTCACTGAAAACATGTCAGGCTGTGGGGAAAATATTACCTTACTTAAAACAGGAGAAAGTTGGCAACAGGAAGGGTATCTGGCCATCAAAAATCTGCCTCAATAAATTCTACCTAACCCATACAAGCATGGAAAAGTGGATGTTAAAATGAACACAATGATGATAATACATACAAACTTGTGCAGAAAACCACACCCAAGAGTAATTTTAAAATATATGGAAATGAAAATTCCTATTTGGAGTTGAGATGGTGTAATGATACTCTGGGTTGGGAAGAGCCATAGTTTCACTTAAAGATATCAATCTTAGAAAAGTAAAGAAGGGGAAATGTATTCTGAAGTATTTCCAGTTGCTGATGTTGTTTAAATCAGATCAGATCTGATGAAGCAGATTTATGATCAAAAGCAATTCAGTCTTCATCAAACGTTTTTTTTTTTTCGTTTTTTGTTGTTGTACATCTAAAAACTATACTGTCCAATGTTTTCATCCTTTTGAAAAAAGGTAGGTGCATTTTAAGTGATATTTGGCTGTTTTGTTTAGCAAGTTGAATGATTAGATAGCAGTTACTTCATTGTTTCATTGGTGAACATATATAAATTCTGTACTGTACAGTTCTACATTCAAATCCTGTCAAACTCATGACAGCCTGGCAAAAATCATCCAGCTCATGCTACATAAATGGACTTATTTGAGCATAGTATTTGATATCCATTTAGAGTCAGGTAGACTGAACTTTTGCAAGTTAAGATTTATGGTCATGTTTATAATAAAGCACCTGTGACAATATATAAACTGCCATAAAGAAAAATCCAATCCCAGTATCATGCTACATCAATTCGACAATACCACTCCTCTCCCAATCTGTAACAACAAAAGAAACAGAATTTGTATCTCGATAAAAGAGATCAAATTGTATAGGAGAAGTTATGCAGAAATCCAGCTTTGATTTCCAGTTGTAGCCCATTTTAAAGCTCATTAACATGCTTGAGAAAGTTATGACTATCAACACCTCTCAAGTTTTCCAATGATTCAGACATCATCATCATCATTTAACATCTGTTTTCCATGCTGGCATGGGTTAGACAATTTGACAGGAACATTGTTCTGGCATAATTTCTACAGCTAGATGCCCTTCCTAACACCAAGCATTTCACAGAGTGTGCTGGATGCTTTTTATGTGGCATCGTCATCTCACCAGTACATTTTACATTGAATCATCACAAGTGCTTTTTATGTGGCACCATCACCAATGCTTTCTACATAGAACCAACAGATTTTACAAGGAACCATCACCAATATCAATTCTGCTGTAGTGGATGGGTCTTCTTGAATATAGCATGGTGCCAGCACTCACTCACACAACTAATAAACCTGCAATCAGAATGAAGGTAATTACAGACATTACTAATATGTTAGAGAGATAAATGAGGAAACACTAATATGAGGATAGCTAAGAATGATGATGATGATGATGATGGTGATGGTAATGGTGATGGTGATGGTGATGATGATGATGATGATGATGATGATGATGATAATAGCTAAATTTAAAATGTGGTTAACCTTTTTGGTACCAATCTGCCCGAGACTACCCCTGATTCATTCACATAAGTTTCCTGTTTTAAATTCATCTAAATTAAAAGTTTCCTCCAAAATCCTATGTTCATTTATGTTCCAAGCACTAACTTAATAACAAAATTACCTTACTTAATTCTTCACTATTTTCAAAATTAATTCAAACAAAAGCTTTGTATTTCAACAGAAATATGGTAAGGAGAGGGTTAAATGGCTAATTTAAAATGGTGATCTTTGAAGTTTCAGTGATATGTTTATCTTTCATTTTTGAAACTCTAATGTGGCACACAAGTTTAGGGAAAAACACATACTAACTGAATCCTGAAGCTCTGGGTAATAGAAAGAATGCCTTCATTTTGACAGAAATATGTACTAGTTTGCACAACAATTTAATTGAGCTCCTAGTTGGACAGGCTCAAGCTCCATAATGCTAAGTTCAAGTGCCCATAGCAATAGATCTATGATTATGTTGAAATAAAACTAAGGGCCTTCAATCCTATGATCAGGAGCTCAAAATAAGAGTTAAGAGTCAATGGTAAAAGAATCAAAAGGCAATTGATTTTCTTAGCAGAAAATCAAGGGTTATATTGCTGGTTCTAAAAGTGAACTACTAAATCACATTAAGAACCAGAAGATTAATGCTACAATGAGAATAGTTGCAGTGATGATGAGGAAACATTTCTAGTCGTAGTGAAGCAGATACTTTAGAAGCAATGATAATAATAATATTTCTTTCTAACATAGGTAGAAAACCAGAAATTTGGGTGAAGGGTAAGTCAATAAATGTTGACTCTAGTACTTGAGTAGTACTTTATTGACCCTGGATGGATGAAAAGCAAAGTTTACTTTGATTGTATTTAAACTCAGAACATAAACAGCTGTTAACTTGATGCCACACTTCAGTGATTTTTCTACCTGAAACTTTAGTGATTCGGTCAATCTACCACCCCCAGCAGCAGCAGCAGCAGTAATATATCGCATAAGGTTTGTATTTGTTTATTTGATTCAACAAGAAATCAACAAGCCAAAGATTAAGTGATAATATAGTAATATAGTGATGGACACTTGGAACACGTGTAAGCTTAGTAACTTTGATGAATGTAAGTAAACTTGTGATGTTTTGTGTTGGCAAAAGTCAATATAAATAACGAAGAGTGGAATAAGTTTTATGCCATAATGAAGAGGATAAATCTACCAGAGTATGTTGTGACTTGTCTTCAAGGAGGCTACTTTGTTGCACAGTGAGTATCTGAACTGTTATCAACCACTTTATAATTGGGGAGATGAAGGGAACTGGGAGGAAAGGACCAGTGACATTAATGGCTGAGGAGCCCTACCAAAAGAAGAAGAGTGAATTAGGTCAAATGGGTGGGAGTAGGAACAGCATGGGCCTCTTTGGACTTAGACAGTGGGAGCAGAGGGACGCATGTAGATGTGTGAGGTAGAAAGGGAGTTTGCTGTAGGTTCTAGTGAGATGTTAGATGGGTAGGGCGCATCTTGGATTTAACCAAGTCGGACAGTCAACACTAAAGAGGTAGGTGAATCACACTTAGTTCTCCATATTACAATAATATTCCCTTTTTGAAAATAAACAGCATCACTACTTAACAATGGACCTTAAAACTGATAATGCTAGGAAAAACAAAGTACCATTTTAGATTATATTAAAAACATCCAGCAAAAAATCATTAATAACAACCACCACAACAACAAAACATGCTAAACAACAATAAATGAGATGGAAATTTTTATAAAAGCCATTTCTTTCCTGAAAAAAAAAAAGATAAAATACAAAAAATGAGGTGAGGTGTAGGAAAGATGACACACAAATATATACAAAGAGAAAAAGCCGAATCCACTTCACCACACTTAACCAAAAGACCTGTCGTATTCAAATAAGAGGCAAGCAAACTAAAAAAAGACAAAAATTATAATAATTAACCATACATGACTAGACAAAAATTATTGAAAAGAAAAACCAACTTAAACAAACCATGGTAATTACAGACAAACATGAAAGATGAAAAAACAAAACAAAAAAAGGAAATCAGTGAATTGAAAGAAAAAAAAGGACTGATAAAATCACCAAGGCCCAGTGCACACATAAATATATATGAATACAAACACACACATTACAATTATGTGTGAATATACAAATATACATACAAATGCATGTATGTGAAAGAGAGAGAAAAAGCATGGCAGCAGTGCAGAGATTGACACAAGAGCAAAAGAAAAAGAACACATATATACATACATACATACAATATATATATACATATATATATATTGTATATATATATACATATACATATATCTATATATATATATACATACATATATATATACATATATCTATATATATATATATACATACATATATATATACATATATCTATATATATATATATATATATATACATACATATATATATATACATACATACATATATATATATACATATACATATATATATATATACATATACAAACATACATATATACATATATACATACATACATATATACATATATATATATACATATACATATATATATATACATATATATATACATATATATATATACATATATATATATATATATACATATATATATATATATATATATATATATATATATACATATACATATATATATATACATATACATATATATATACATATACATATATACACATACATATATACATATATACAGATACATGTATATATATATATATATATATATATATATATATATCAACTTTAAATCGAGCTCAAAATTGATCCGTTGAAAATACTTTATTACAACAACAATAACAATAATAATAACAAATAAACAGACCCATGTACATAGTGACAGGGTTTGGATTAGAAAGGCTACACCTGATGCGTTTGATGTAGCTGTGGGTAGTTCAGATTCAGCCCAGGTTGCTGATGTGGTCTGTGCTTTTATACTTTATGAATTAGCTGATCAATTCCCAAATATTAGAGGGGTTCTTTATAGAGATGATTGTCTCCTATTTCTCAGAAATAGTTCGAAACAACAGGTACAAAGGGTAAAAAATAGATTAGCTAGATTTTTTCGTAGAATAGGAATGAATATTATTTTTGAGGATAATATATCTGTAGCTAATTTTTTAGATGTTACGCTTGATCTACATAATAATTCATATAGGCCGTATCATAAACCTTCAACTAACCTTAGGTATATTAGTAAATTTAGTAATCATCCAAAAATAATAATAGATAATTTAGTTCATAGTATATCATTAAGATTGTCTAACCTGTCTGCAAATAATCTGGTTTTTGAAGATGAGGCAAAGTTTTATAACTCTGCTTTGTTGGAAGCAGGATATAATGATAAGATATACTATATTAATCCAGATTCTGCTTCCTCTAATGTTGATGTTAATAATATTAATAAAATTAATAATGTTAATAATAGGAGTAAGGGTAGTTATAAAACTAATAATAATAATAATAATAATAATGATAATGTTAACTTGTTTAGAAAGATTAAGCATAAACCAAAATCCAACGGTAATGTATCAAGGACTGATAATGGTGGACTTAAGTTTTTTATGGATAATAATGTAAGTTATAATTCTAAGAAACAAGATAGTTTATGATTTATCGTCCCATATGGGAAACAAATTAAATCAAATTTAGTTAGCTTATTTAGGAATGTAGTTAGTAAATATTTTCCCCAAAACTCACATTACTATAAGGTCATTAACGCGCATAAGGTAAGGTTCGGTTTTTCTAATACCAAAAATTTAACCCAAATTATCGCCGCTCATAACTTTAAACTTTTATCCTCTAATTCTAGTCATGATTCTATTGATATAAATATAGAGAGCAATAATATTAATACTAGAGACAATGTTAGAGATAATTTTCAAGATAAAAAGGATATTGATAATACCATTAATTATGGTAATAAATTAATAGAAATTTCTGAAGATAATCCTAATAGAATTAGATTCCTTAGTGCAAATGCTAAAACTAAAAACATTGTATATAGGTGTAATGTTATAACGGATAAGAAGATTTGGAGTTATATTGGAGCTTCGTCTCTTGAAGTCTCGAGAAGAATTTCTAATCATTATTCGACATTTAGGGATAGGAATAAACAAAATAGTACGGCGCTCAGTAGTTTAATTTGGAAATTGAAAGATGAGAAAAGAGATTACTCTCTTGAATGGTTGATAATAGGTAAACCGATTCCGTACGACAAGGGTAAAGATACCTG